>NC_051435.1:24566611-24577279 GCF_001649575.2 Kryptolebias marmoratus | reverse complement strand
GAGGGGAGGGGGGGGGAGAGGAGGGGGGGGGGGGGGGGGGGGGGGGGGGGGGGGGGTGGGGGCAGGGGGGCAGTGAGTTGAAACAAGAAAACAGAACTGCTGCTTTTCCCACAAGGCTAAAGCAGCAGTTAGTTTGATATATTTATTAAATGCAGTTAGCATAGCAGCCACACAATAGTGACACATTCCCTGCCTGGTCTCTTCTTTGCAGTTAGCTGTAGCTAGCTAGCTGTAGCAGGGATGAATAAATGAGTTAATGTAGAAGAATGATGACTCCCGATTCAGTAAAATGACTCACACGTTTTTAACAATTCGTTTGTGGGATTGGTAGGTCTAACGGTTTTAGTATAGTAGTACATATATACCAGGGCTCTCAAGTTTTGATCTGAGCTTGGAGTGAGATTTTGAGCTGCTAGAAGTCTTTAGATGACATCATCACCTAATTTGCATATTTGGTGATATTGATCAGGCTGTAGGAGAGTGGAATATCAATGTTGGCAAGACAAAAAATGAGTAAAAAACACTCAAAATATGTTTAGAACTACAAATTAACTTTATGAAATAATTTTATAACTTTATTGCTTTGCCTGATCCCACACTACATAAATTAATTTGTTAGAATATCAAATTTCACCAAAAGACAGTTTTGTGTCGTGGAATTGCCAGCTGTACATTCAACCCTCTTTTATCCAGGGTTGGAACCACAGGGATTTATATTAGCACTACAGAGTCAGTGAAAAAACATTATATTCAAAATTATATTTACATCCCGCTTTGTAATCCAGGACTGGATCAGCAGCAGCTTTGCACACAAATGATTTCATTTACAAAGTGGACGTGCAGAGGTGCATCTACCTACTTTCTGAGGGGTATGCAGTCACATTATACCCCGCCCCCCCCCCTTTTTTTTTTCTTTTAACTGTTTACATGAATACATGTTTTTTTTTCATGGACATATATATTACCTGATAAGGGGTATGGCCCATCAGAACATCTCTTTGGGTCATTCTCAACCAGCCTGAATGAGTCCCCCACTTCCTGTGGTGAAGGCCATTCAGATGGATCTTCTGAGTAAGGTCTTGCCCCAACCCTCTCCTCTGCACCTCTCTGAGTGGGTCTCCTCTCTGCTGTGAGATTGACAGCTGTCAGTGCTTGGGGAAGTGGGCGGGGCTTACGGTACGCTGCAGAATGAGTGCTTTCTCATATTTAGCCGCCAAAGTCACAAGATTTGTCGCTAGTCGCTTTAAAAAAATGCTACAGGGATCTGAAAACTCGCTAGATATAGTGTTAAAGTGACAAAAAAGTTGTGTGCGTGTGCGTGTTTTTTTGCGTGAGAAATACAAAGTTTGGCGTGTGAGCGTGTGCACTTCACAGAATGCGTGTGTCACACGGTCAATGCGTGAGACTTAAGAGCCCTGTATATACACTCATAAAACTGAAAAAAATGATGAAATGTTAAATTTACTGTTCTAGCAGCCAAAGCTAATTCAGGAAAACATCACTTTTTAGCTAACTTTTTTCATACTCTGCAATGAGTACCTTTAAGTCTTACAAATTTAAAAGGCAAACAGGAAGAGCTATTAAGCAGGAGTTTCAAATTAAACCTCATAAATATTTGTCAAAATAAGGATCTGGCTTGGTCATAGCTTGGGTTATTACAAAAGTAAGTCTCGAATTAAAGAAAGAAGAAAATTATAGAAGAAAGCTGACACATGTTAGAATTTCAGGAACTAGCTACACTGGCACATTTAATTTTTTTAATTTTCTAGTTTAATGTTGAAAGGTCCAACCCTCCCTATGAGGGAAAATTGTGCAGTGCACACTCTTTCATCCAGAATGGGATTCCATCAAAAAAAATGTATTAGGTGAAAATAATAAGGTGCGATTGGGAACCAAAAATTCTCTCTTTGATTTAGAACCATCATCCCTAACAGTGAAACCTTGGTGATACAATAAGATGTTTATGCAGTTTTAGAGAGTTCTTCTGTACAGTTTTTGTTTGTTTTATTGCCTTTGATCTCACTGTGTAAATATATATATATATTTCTCTGTCCCTTCTGTGAATGCTGTGTTAGTGACAAACTGTAAAATTCAGATTTTTGCAGCAATGATAAATCGATCTGATGCTAAAAGAGTACAAATTGCTCACAGATGCTGATCTTGATGGCATGTTTGCATATATTAGTGCTATTTGCTTTGATGCTAAGGAAAAGCAGACAGTGGATGCAAATGATGCAGTAAACTTAAGCAACATCCAGGCATTGCATTGTAGAAATTTTTGACAAATGAAGAGAATAACTTCATTTTTCTCTATTTTCTGATGGTTTGTGGGGTGTACTGCCAAGATACCATGAATTAATGCATTCATGGTAATGTAAATTATATGCCTTTAAATGAAAAGTGGAAATGCACTTTTTTCTTGCTCCTTTGCTCAAGCAACTTTCAATCAGTGTTTAGCAGGGGGTTTAGTTTTTTTATAAAAAGAAAAGGGAATGGGCAGATATTTTTTTAAAAACTACAGCAGTAACCTACAGCTAGGCCAGTATCACACTGGGCTGAGACTCTTGGGGACTAGCTGGTAACTCAAAATTACTAGAAAACAGTTGCAGATGAGTTGAGAAAGCTTCTTGAATGAGAAGCAAAACAAACACCTAAATTTAACAATTGGCTACTCATAATGCCTATAATTAATGTGTGAAAGAAATAAACCTTTCTGCAAACAGCATTCTTACTCTATGGGAAAACCATAATGCACAAATGGTAAATGTTTTTATTTAAAAATGTTTAGCCTCCTGATGCCAATCCTATTGAAAATTTGATTTAAAAAAATGTAATTTAATCTACACAATTTCTAAATTGGAACTTAATTGGGACCCTACAACCAATTTTTCAAGTATTTTTTAACATTTTTTAACATCTTTCAATAACTTTTATATAATCTTAAATCAAGTAAGACAATTCAACAGTTTTCATCTTTAATTAAACATGCAAAAAGTTAGTGTTTTAGCTTTGACTTAAGATGGATTTCCCTCATATTCCTTTTGTGCTGCATCATGAAACACCTAAAAGAATACCACTAATATCTTAATCTACAAATAGGATTACGTTTAAAAAAACCCAGAAGTGATTGAAATTGTAAAATCTTTTCTGCAGGCACATCTCATACAAATACAAGGACATCATCTCTAAAAGTCTTCTGATTAATTCAGGATCTCCTGCTCTCTACCAACTAAAACCAAAGAATGTGGAGCTTGGACATCTGACAAGAATGACTTTTGGTAAAAAAAATCCCAACAAGGTGAATAAAACCATCTTGCTTGTTGGTGAAACAGGAGCAGGAAAATCTACTCTAATTAACACAATGGTAAACTACACCATTGGAGTGAAGTGGGAGGATAAAGTCTGGTTTCAGATCGTAGAAGAGGAGGGGAGAACTCAGTCTGAAAGTCAGACATCAAATGTGATCATGTATGAGATCTTTGGTTTTGAAGATAAAATTCTGCCCTACTCTCTGAGCATCATTGATACTCCTGGATTTGGAGACACCAGAGGAATTAAAAATGATACTATTGTCAGTCACAGATTGTTTGACTTGTTTCGATCAGAAGATGGAGTTCATGAGATTCATGCAGTTGGTATTGTGATGAAAGCAACAGATAATCGTGTGAGTGAAAGATTATCATATGTCCTGAATTCAGTGATGTCCTTATTCGGAAAAAACCTGGAGAATAATATTGTGGCTCTTTTTACAAACTCAGATGGGCGAGAACCTAAAAATGCCATTGAAGCTCTTCTAAAAACAAAAGTTAAGTGTGCCAAAAATGAAAAGAGCAAGCCCATTTACTTTCTGTTCGATAACTGCCAGAGTGAGGACAGAACAGAGGACGAAGAATTGCTGGAAGTTGCTGATGGCATATCAGAGAAAGGTATGAGAGGGTTTACAGCCTTTGTTGGAAAAACTGAGCCTAAAAGACTCATAACGACTGCTGAAGTTCTGAATGAGCGTATCAGCCTGGTAGCCTCCATCCAAAATCTCCAAGGCAGAATCAAACTGATTGAACACAAAGCGAAAGAAATCCAAAAGATTCAAAAAGCTCTGAAGAAACACGAAGAAGAGATGAAGAAGAATGAAGTGTTCACTATGGAATTTGCACAGGTCTACAAAGCTAGAGAACCAATCAAAAGTGGAAAGTGGTTCAAGCATCATTTTTTGGAAAAAGCTCTTTGCTGTACTGTCTGTGAGGAGAACTGTCACTATCCTGGTTGCACACTTATCCTGAAACCTGAACATTGTGAGGTCATGAAAAAAGGCCATTGCACTGTTTGCACTAAGAAGTGTCCTGCATCCGCTCATGTAAGAGAGAGCTGGAAATATGTATCAAAAATAAAAAGAGTTAATTGGACTAAGAAAGATGTTGAAGAAAAATACATGAGTAATAAAGCAAAAAGTGAGAAAAAGTTAAGCCTTATAAAAAACCTTGAAACTGAAATAAAGGAACTTTCAATGGAGAAGTCACAGCTAGTTGATGTGGCCTACCAACATGTCATCAGACTGGAGCAGATCGCCCTGCAAGCTGATTCAGTGACCACTTTTGTCTTTTTGGACTTCCTCATTGAAAAGATGAAGGAAATAGGTGACACAAAGAAGGTCCAGAAACTGGAGGAGATGAAAAGCAGGGAGGATGAAGGAACTAAACTGGCATTGCAGTATATGTGGGGGAAAGTAACAGATATGGTGTAAAGAAGATTGCAAAAGCAAATCAGGAGAGCATCATTTTCTGCTGCAAATGCAACAGAAAATCTTTGTTTTTAAAAATATTGGGTGTAGCCATCGTGACAAACCAAATGTAAAAATTATTTTCACACATCACAAACATAAATTTGGTGGAGGCGTTGTTAAAATGATTAATCTAAGTATATTAATTGCATTATTATCTATCTTTTCACTGTTCTAAATGTCTAATGTGTCTCAATCATTGGCATCAGGTGGCAACAGACCTGATGCAGCTTTTGAGTTAAGGCTTTCTGTAAGTCATAATGACATGTCGATATATATCATATTTAATTTAGGAGTTTCTAAAGTTCACAGGTCTGTTGCCATTTCAGACATTACAAAATGTCTGAAATGCTTCAGTAGTCTACACATTAAGTTCTGCATTAAAATTGGACTGAAGTGATATTATAATATTATTAATATCTTGTTGAATACTTGTGATTGTCTGAAAAGGAATCATTATTCCTAATAAATCATATATTAAGTATCTATCATCAGGTGGCAACAGACCTGTGAACTTTAGAAACTCCTAAATTAAACATGATATATATTGACATGTCATTTATGACTTACAGAAAGCCTTAACACAAAAGCTGCATCAGGTACACTTTCACTGTAAACCTAATAATTTTAAAACTCTGTCTAAGTTCAGAAGAACTTAGCTTACTGTGATACAGTGACCTAACATTTTGGGTCACAACAAAACCAAATAGGGTTTTGATCTAAACATATGTATATATGATGTGTATCCTATTTACTGAAGTACTTTTATAACATATATATGCATATATAAAGTTATTTGTAAAATTCTGTGGTGTTTGCAGATTAAAATCATGGTTTGTGAAAAGTTGTGTTCATTGAAAAATGTGTAAAGCTATTGTAATTATATAATGAAAAACTGCTTAATGATAACTTGGTAGATAACCATGCTAGCCTCTACAAGGGCTATTTTATTTGTTAGTTTGTTTTGTGTTTTGTAGTCACCACCTTCAGGGTCATTAGCTTTTAATAGAATTATAAAAAGTGACAGTATGTATTGCAAGAAAAAATCATGAATGTTCTTTTTCTGTATATTATGCAACTACCTGAATGAAGGAAAAATATATTATTAAGGTTACAGACCTTGATGTGAGCTGTTGATACTTTACAGATAAAAATGGTCAAGGCAGTTTAGGAGTCAGGACTATCAATAATATATATATATATGAGATTGTATCTAAAGTTGTACATTTGTGTTGGGATCACTTTATATTTTCTTTTTAAGGGGTTAACTTTGTGGTTTTATTTTCTTGGTGTTTTTTTGGTTTCTGTTTTTAAGACCAAAGCAAAAACTATGATAACCAAATATTTAAACAATGCAGCTATGAGGCAAGCTTGCACAGGGAAAGGCTTTTGTTTTCTGTTTTTGTTTGTTGCCTTCTTGCAATAGATAAATAAACAATTATGATCAATAATTTTGTTTGGACTATGAACTTCCTTTGTCTGCATACAAAATATGCCCATGGTTCATCAGTGGTTCTTTTGTCTTTTTACTCTTGACCCAAAAAAAGGATCCCCAATACCATATTATGGCAGCATATGTGAGCTATGTCAGTCATTTTTATTCATAAATATTTAAGGCTGACCGAAGAGCTTTAATGTTACTCCAGATTACAAGATAATAATACTACTATACACTCAAGTGGCAAAAATAAATAGGAACTAGAAGCACTAAGAAAGCACAAATCTCCTCCAGGGGGACAGCATGTTTAAAAGAAATGGTGTGATCCGGATCATAGTCTGGATCACCACCAAAATTGAATCTATTTTTTGTAACAAACCCAACATGGCCTGAAAATTTCATCCAAATCTGTTCATTAGTTTTTACCTGAACAGACACAACTGAAACACAAGTTCTTTGGCACAGGTAACAAAAAGGTCACATGTAGGAACATAGACAAGTTTTTAAGAAAAGGGTTACCTGTGACCTTGACCTTTGACCTCATGAACCTTGAAATCAACAGGCATCATCGTTGACCCATGAGGTGTCCAGCTGTGCAGTTTGACATTCCTACATTGCACTGTTGAAGAGACAGACCACTAGGTCAATTGTTATGTTGACTCCATGACCTTGAAATCAATGGTGATCACCTTTGACCTAAAAGTTGTCCAAATGTGCAGTTTAATTTAGAGCACAAGGTCATCTGTGACCTTGACTGTTGACCCATCACCTTCAAACCTTGACTTTTGACCTTGGACTTTGATCGAATCACCACCAAAATTTAATCACTTGTTTCTTTTAAAATGTTTTAACAAGGGATGCACCAATCCATGTTTTTCACTTCCGATACCGGTACAGATATCTGAGGTTTAGTATCGGCCGATACCGATCTGATAGAGAAAAACAGTGCTCAATCAATCTTTGTTTTTTTAAACACAGACATAAATGTACTGAATTACAAATTCGTTAAAAACTGCACCAGTACAGCACACTTAAACACACAAAAAACATGTAAAACAACACAACTTGCATTTGTTCAGTCAGTGCAATTATGAGTATAACATCCAATGTAAAATAAATAATACAAAAGAACCTGTAACTGACAAAAACAATAGGTTCACAACTTTGGTCAAACATGAAAAAACAAACATCAAGAAAACTTTGATATGGTTCAGGAATTCTAAATATAATATATTTAAGCCTCTGGCTGGTTTCTTCGCTGGAGCATTGCACCTTATGGGATTTGCTGTTCAGTCCTTGTAAATATCTGCCTGCCTGAAACTAACGGTTGTTCTGACCCGTGGAATTTATCTGTCATTGGATTCTCCTCCTCCTGGACCTTCTCTGGTAGATACGTTGTCACCTCCACGCCTCATCACTTGTCAGACCAGTAAGAAAGAGCCATTATTCACTGCCTCATTAAATGAACAAGATTCAACCTGTACCCAAGACCCACATTGCTCCCTCCCTTGCCGTTTCAGATCCTCCTGGCTGCTCTTCACTGTTTTGCACATTGTCACCTGTAAATAAAACCACTTACCTTTTAAATCTATCTTTGCGTCTGGTTTCGGTTCCACTCATAAGACAAACCCTGGATTATGTCAAAGTCCCTCGTTACCAACTAGCTGCATTGTATGTGCAATGCAGCCAATGCTACGCGCCCCCAGGTTGTCCATGGCTTTTTTCATGTTGCTGGCGTTGTCCCTCAGAATCCTATGGCTTTTGCTAAATGGAATTTGCAACTTGTCAAACATTTCCTTCAGGCTAGCTGCTATCGCTTTGCTGGTGTGTGATCCACAAAAGTTTGCTGCATTTAACATTGCACTGTGTGACACAAAACTCTCATCCAGCCAGTGTGCTGTTAAACTTAAAAGTGACACAGGGGAAACGTCAGAGCTCCAGATATCTGTCGTGAAACTTTGACATCTTTTATCTCCTTCAATATGTGTTTGGACACTTTACTGTGCAGTTCAGGTAGCGCCGTCGCCAACAAATATTTTTGGCTTACCATGTCGTAGTGTGGCTCCAGGTGGTTAATTAGCACCCAGAATTCCTTATCCCTGACAACTGAGAGCGGCTGCCCATTCATGACAATGAAGTTCAGTATGCTTTCAGTGATTTGTGGCCTGCACACTATTAGGTGGAAACTTTTCACCTTCATCTCCTTTAAAGTTAGCTGCTTCATGCCGCCTCCTTTTTGTTGATTCTGTTCAATGAACTCAGCATGCTCTTTAGGGTGAAATCTCTGGAGATGCTTGATTAAGTTGGTAATGTTATAGCTTTAAGTTTTAGTGCCACCCCTTGAAACAGTCGCTGCACACGTATTGCACGTAGCTGTCGAATGTGTTGGCTGAGGTAGTGTGAAAAAGTTCCAGATGGTTGTGTCATGGGGGTGCCTAAGTGTCTGACCCACATGCAGAAAACACTCAGAAAATTTCAACAGTAATTTCTTTTAAAAAGATTTATTTTCTCAAATTGTTTGTGACTCAAAAACGGGTCCTTCTGGGAAACTTGGTGGCTCTCCCTTAAAGAAAGAGCACAGGTTTAGGTGACTTGGTTTCTCAACAGGTGGTTGGTTAGGTAGGAGGTTTGGCTTACAGGTGTTGAGGTTAAGTACCACCCAGGGAGGGAATTAACTGCAGGCTCTGAGGAGATCTGAACTCACAGGTGGCGTCAGAAGATGTCTTTCCAGGAACAAAAAAACAACAGAAAGCAGAGAAGAGCAGTGGGGAGCGGTGGAGAGTAGACAGGGTTCGATCTGTGGTGGTTCTTGAAGTGGAGCAGCAGTGCAATCAGGCACTGTTATGTTACTGTTGTTAAATCCAGGCATGAACTAGACACAGACCTCCAAGCTGGAGCCAACTGGGAGCTGGGTAACCTAGGAGGAGTCAAAAAACACAGGGGATCAAAATGCAGCAAGGTACTAGGCAAGTTTCTGCAACTAGGACTTTGAAGGGCTTGAAGTACCACATAGGGCTAACACTCAGGCACTGAAGAGATATCAGCAAGCTCCTTATATGCAGCTCCGCTGATGAGACCAAATGAGCTCCAGGTGTTACTGATAATTGCCCAGCCGCTCTCCAGAAAGCTCCTGGACGCCACCTGCTGGACAAAACTCAGAATACGCTCCCAGAACCACAACAGGCTGATCCTTTCGCTTACTCCATTTTGAAAACAATCTATGCAACTAGTTCGCTAGTTCATGACGTCACACAGAGCACAAAGCATAGAATAAGACTAAATAGATCTGCCTTTATGGATCGGCCATATTATCACCGATTCCCGAACTAAAAATTTTTCTAATATCGGGACTGATACAGATATTAATATCGGATCGGAGCATCTCTAGTTTTAACCCTTAGGGAATTTTAAGGGTGATGATGTTCTTCTCTGCAGGGAACTGCCGGATGCTGAGGGTGTTGTGAGCAGCAACCATAATTCATCCTGCCACAACGCTTGTCTTTTCTCACATACTGAGTGAAGCAAACACTGCAGCATCTTTTTGTAGAACTGCTGATTGTCTATCTGGTCCTGTGACAGGAACTCACTATGGATACTGCCTCTTTTGCTTATAGCTGACACAGCACACTCAGTCCTGTTATTTTTCAGGCACACCTCATATAGTCCATATCTCCTAAGAGGGTGTGGTTGGCCTTATGACAGACAGTACAGCCATTTCATTGCTCACAGCTCTTGTCTCTCTCTCTCACAATGTTCAATAAAGATGTAGATATTAAAAACACAGCCTGTGTTATGTAGTTATTTAAAGCAAAACTTTTAAACTGATTTGATGAATAAAAGTTAATCTACGTTGATATGAATTACAATCCATGATAAAGGCTAAAAAGAAATTGGGTGATTTCAAACCAACCCCTTTGACAATTTCAATTTTGTTTTAATAAGCTAATCACTATGACCAATAAATACAGTTAATAGCAGCTCCTCTTTCAACAGGTGTTTGGATATTTGTGTGAATGCTTTATAGCATTCACACCATTGTTTTCCTGTTTCTCTTTATTATCTATTATCTATTATTGTGTGAATGCTTTATAGCATTCACACCATTGTTTTCCTGTTTCTCTTTATTATCTATTATTGGGGCCTGCCAGCAGTGCAATGCAATGCATGCAGGCACCTACTACTCTACACCGAATAAGGTGTCTCTTTATTTATTCTTATTCCGTTACCCTTAATGCAGCCCGAACCGGGCAAAGAACCCCCACAAATTTTATATCAGAACAACCGGCTCGGTCTCGGCATGAGGGCTACTATTTTTATTCGCGTGTCGTGTTACTATGGCGACGTAATCGCCAAAAAACACGCCAAAATTTCGGAATTTTCGTGAAATTTTGTCAGTTACACTCTAACCTCACTAACGAGCTAGAGTGTGGAGCTGTCTGAGCACAACACATTT
>NC_051435.1:24547464-24562061 GCF_001649575.2 Kryptolebias marmoratus | reverse complement strand
TTGTTGTTTCTGCTTCTTTCAGCTAATTTCGGCTTTGTTCTTCTCATTTTCAGCTTCTTTCAACCAATTTCAGCTTTTTAAACTAATTTCTGCTTCTTTCAGCTTTTGTTCTTCTACCTTATGCTAATCTTCTACAAATCAGCTTCTGTTCCACTTTTTGCATCTTCATTAAACTTCAGCTGTTCAGCATAGCATATCTTCAGCCGCTTTCAGCAAAATCATTCAGCAAAAAAAGCATTCACACTGCATTTTTGCAGGAAATGCAACTTCTCTAGTTTGTAGTCTATTTCAGTTCTGTCTTTGGAGTCTGCGTAGTTGCTTTCTGCCTTTAAAATGCTTGATAGTTTATTACTGAGATTCTGGGGCAAGCCATGATTAAACTGATGTTCTGACATCAAGACAGCAAATTACCATTTACACCAGCACTTCAAACATTCAACACTCACTGCAGATTTCCTCTTAAACAATAGGCATTACTCCTAAAAAACAAAACAAAAAAAACACCATGTAACAAAAATGGCAGAAGAGTTTTGCACAGAAAGTACACTCTTTATACAAAAATGTAACTACACAGTGTCTTCTTATCTAAGCAGTTTTTGAAGTTTGTTATTGTACATTCAACAGCTTTTGTTCAGTCACCTGGATGTCTGTTGAAACATTCTTGCTTGTACATGTGTATACTTGTATACTTGTGCAGCAGTGACAAGGTACAAAAAAAAGATGTGAATGAACCCTAACCCTTGGGTGACACACTTCTCTTAAAGTACATTATTGTCCCAAGTTTTACACGGAAATTGTGCATCCCATTTTAAATTTATACAGGACAGGGTTTGTCTTGTATTGCTGTGTTGTCTTGAATGCATCATTATTACATAAAATCATTGCATTTGGAACACTGTCCTTTGACATTAGCGCAGAGAGCAAGAGGAGTGAAGGTCTGTGTGAAGCTGCAGTGCTGGGATCATATCTGCAGAAGTTAAGAAATAATTGCCAGACATAAAGGTAGATTAGTTATATTTCTTTTGCAGAATCTGAGTCTAATCCATTAGTGTTACACTCCACTTATATGGATCACATACACTATTACAGTAAGTGTGTTATTATTGTTGCCCATTGCACACTTCTGCATACAATTAGAGAAATTGTGTATGCAGAAGTGTGCAATAGCCAACAATAATAATTGTAACATTTAACAATTGTTTTCACAATGTTATCAGGCTCCCAGCAGAGCTCTAAATGAGTCTAATAACAGACTAATAACTGTAAAATTGTGCGTACACCTGCTATTAAGTTGGAGTGGGGCTGCGTACATTTCCACATTTACTTTGCTAATGATACATCTGAAGTTTTTGTGCAGCAAGGCGTACACCATGATTTTGTGTGTATACACCTTTTGTACAAGAGGACTAAGCTTTCCTCTACCCTACTAGGTAAAAGCAGTTATAGAAAAATTGACAAATATTTTATAATTGGAAATTGTTCATTATAATATAATTTCTCTTTTTCTCTCTCTTTACTCTCATGGTATTAACACGTTTTTAGTCCCTTATACATTTCAACAATGTTAACCTAAATCACTATATTGTTTATGAGTAATGGCATACACTCTGGATTTAAGATAATTTTTTATTCTCTTTCAGCTAAAACCTTTTGTGTGCCTATTTTGTTGATTCTTTTTGACTTACAAAGAATACAATTACCAAACCACACTTTATAAACCTTGCTACTTTTGTTTATTATTGTAATTAGAAATGAAGTAGTTACTTTTGCTTTTTTATGTTTTATTTTTGACTGTAATTTTAAAATATGTAGTTCCAGAAGGAATTTATTTGTGTATAAGAATGAGAGATGGTTTGAACAAGTTTGTGCTTTTCCTACAGGATCAAGAATTCCTCATTTGAAACAATCATCTCCAAGAGTGATCAGGTCTGCTCAGGAACTCCTGTTGTCTACCAGCTGAAAACAGAGACAGAGAAGTTTGGAACTCTGACCAAAGTGACTTTTGGTAAAAATGATGCATACAAAACAAAACAAAAAATCTTACTTGTTGGTGAAACAGGAGCAGGAAAATCGATTCTGATCAATGCTTTGGTCAACTACATGATGGGAGTGAAGTGGGAGGATGAAGTCTGGTTTCAGATTGTAAAGGAGGAGGAACATCAGACATCAGATATAGTCATGTACGAGATCTTTGGTTTTGAAGATAAAATTCTGCCCTACTCTCTGAGTATCATTGATACTCCTGGATTTGGAGACACCAGAGGAATTAAAAATGATTTTATTGTCAGTCAAAGATTGTTTGACTTGTTTCGATCAGAAGATGGAGTTCATGAGATTCATGCAGTAGGTCTGGTGATGAAGGCGACTGATAATCGTCTGAGTGACCGACTTATGTATGTTTTGGATTCTGTAATGTCTCTGTTTGGGAAGGACATAGAAAACAATATTGTAGCTCTCATCACACACTCAAATGGAAGAACACCTAAAAGTGCTCTTCAAGCTCTTGAAGTTGCAAACATTAAATGTGCCAAAAATGAGACAAGTCAGCCTGTTTACTTCCTGTTCAATAACCAACAAAATGAAGACAGGACAACGGAAGCAGAGTACCTTGAAGGTGCTAATAAAATATCAGAACGAGGAGTTAGAGAGTTTACAATTTTTGTAAAAGAAGCAGTGCCCCAAAAACTGAACAGAACTACTGAAGTGTTGAAAAAACGCATCCGACTGACAGCCTGCATTCAAAACCTGCAAGACAGAATCAGACAGATTGAACACAAACAGACAGAAATCAAACAGATTCAAGAAAATCTGAAGAAACATGACAAAGAGCTGAAGGAAAATGAGAAGTTCACTATTTATGTTGATGAGCCCTACAAAATTAAAACATATATCCCTGGTGGTAAAAAGTGGTTCATCTTTTTAAGAGGAGCTGTCACTTGTAATGTCTGTGAGGAGAATTGTCACTATCCTGGATGTAAAATGGCCTGGAGTCCTGCATTGTGTGAGGTGATGAAAAAAGGCCACTGCACTGTTTGTACAGGGAATTGTCCTGCATCAGTTCATGTGAAAAATAATTTCATATATGAGAACCAAATAAGGAGAGTTAAAAAGACTCTACCAGATGTGAAACAAAAATATGAAACTAAATCAACAAGTGATAATAACGTGAGTCTTTTGAAAAATCTTGAAGAGGACAAGAAAAACCTTTCAACAGAGAAGTCAAAACTAGTTGATGAGGCCTACCATCATGTTATGAGCCTGGAGCAGATCGCCCTGAAGGTTGATTCAGTGTCCACTAATGTCCACTTGGATTTTCTGATTGAGAAAATGAGGGAAACCAAAGACACAGGCAAAGTCCAGAAACTGGAGGAAATTAAGAGAAAAGTAGATGAAGGAACCAAAGCAGCGCTAAGATACAAACATGTTTCAGAAAAAGGCTCAAGATGTAGTAAAGATGGTGAGCATCATTCAGCTGGAATTCAGTGAAGTGCACACATTACTGTTACAATCCAGCTCAGCCAGGGAAAAGGAGAAGTAACGTTAAACCAGATGGAATTGGTTTAGAAAAGAAAAAGTGATTGTCTTTTCAGTTTTAAACAAACGGAGGGTACCATTAACAGTATTAATAACTATTAGGTAAGGATTTAAAAGATAACTGAACAAAATGCAGTCTAACAATAAAAATAAAAAAATTAAGTGGAACAATTAAAATCTAAGTAGTATTTAACCAAAACTATGTAACAAATTTACACAACTTTGAATAAGAAAGATCCAAACTCAAAGACAGACCTCAAATCAAACACTTGGTCACAAAAAAAACCTGGCAATAACAAGTTTGAATTACAAACATTTTAACCAGCTACTAACAAGCCAAATACAAATATTTTACAAGACACCCGAACAAAGAGCTGCTCAGACTAAATCAGTTACAAACAAAAAGGTGGTGGAGAGATCGTTAGGATCAATTACTCAGTAAAAGTTAACAATAAAATAGACAAAAAACATCATTAAAAGTAAAAAGAAATATGTAAGTAAAGCTAAGTATTACTAGGAAAAATACTTTATTTAAAGCATAAGTATAATCTAAGAGAATATTATAAAAATTGTGTAGTCTTGTATACTCTATATTTTAAAGAGGTTGCTGTCAGAATTGTATAAAATTTATTTTACTATTGTTTGAAATGAATCTGATCAGAAACTTAATAAGTAATCAAGTTTCTAAAACGTGGTTACTAATCTGCTTTAGCTTAACCACAAGTTACTACTGTATATGTTAACAGGCTGCGGTGATCATTTGATTAACCTGGGTTCAAATAGTGAGCTGTCTGTTGACATACATAATCACACATATGCTCTCACACACACACACCAAAATGCATTCTCTCAATGAATTTCTAAAGCATCTTCAAACCTTGTAAAAATTATTTAAATTGCTTGTATGAAACCAACTAATCAATCAGCCAATATCTTCTGCTGATGCAGTTTTCTGTGAATCTTGAATAAACAATTTTTTATAAAATCAGTTTGCTTGGAGTGTCTTTGCTGGATCATCAGCTGTTATTCAGTAAATATGGATTTGTTCCTCACAAATTTTCACTTTTTGTCAGGGACGCTGATGAGCGAGATGAACCCAGAGCACAAACTCATTATCAAAAAACAAAACAAAAAAAAAATTAAATTAAAAATAAAAGAAACAAAAAACAAAAGTTTTTGGCAGCAAAGGCAAAAGACGTGGCAGCAAAAATACAAAATATAAACAAAAATCAAGATGCGTGCAACAAAAAGGCGAGGCGATTGGCAGTGAGTGTGAGCATGAAACGGCAACAATGAACCTGCGAGTAAGTGGAAGAAATGACCAGGTTTTAAACAGCAGAGGGCAATTAGGGGAAGTGGGCACAGGTGAGTGAATTTCATGAGAGCAGGTGGAGATAGGCGTGGCAGGTAAACAAGTGCTGACTGAGGACAAGAGAATGATGACAAACAGGAAAACAACAAAGACAATAAACCAAAACAAATAGAAACAGCGTCAGCTCTTCCTTGAAGACCACTTCAGGTCAGACTCCTCTGGACAGTTAAAGGGTGTGGAGTCCGGCAACATACAGACACTAGGAGGCAGTTTAGCAAAAGGTAAGTGATTTATTTAAAGGGTGGTGGACATTTGCAGACTGAGGCAGGTGAGTGATCAGGTGGATAGCTTTCTGGATTGGTTGGAGGCAGACACGGAAACGGGTCAGGTGAGTGGCTCTCTTTCTGGATTCCCAGGCGAGCAGGAAAAGATCATCCAGGACTACTCGAGGTGATGGTTCTGAACACAGGAGAACAAACAGGTAAGGTTTTTTAAAACAGCTTCTCTACCTCTCTCTATCTCTCTCTCCTTTGAAGTCATCAGGAGGGCTAAAAAAACATGAAGGAAACACCAGGTAAGCATGGAAAAAAAGACCATTCTAGTCTGAATAAAATGTAGTTTTAAAATGAGAGTGGAAATGACACCCTGGATATTTCCTGTTTACATGTACATTTTTTTAAGAACACAATTCAATCGTTTGCAAGCGTTTTTGTTTATAAATGCACTCCAGAAACTGTTTTAGCAGCAGTAATCAAAGCCATGTCATATAAAACATGCTAAAACAGCTTGAGGTTTTCTTCAGACATAAAGAGCACATAATAGCACTCTGCCTCTTCTTTCCATTGTTTTGAGCAGTCAGCCAAGATACCTGCCTGCACTATATTTATATTTTTTAATTTTTTTGAAAGTTCATTCTTTCCCAGACAGTGGTGTAGACAATTTAGCTATAAGGCCAAAATAAAACTCAAAATATTTAAGGCTGATGCAGAAAGAACATTCATGATTGGCATGTGATCAAATTATGTGAAACCTCATCTCTTTCTGTTTTTTATAGGTTTTTTTTTTTTCCACTAAAGAGGTTTCAGTGTTCGGCCAGTCCTGGTGATAGAGCTGGTTCTTAACTGGTTCTAGTTAAGAACCAATTTGGTTCGTCACAGCCAGAGAGCCAACTCTGAGCACAATATTACAGGAACTCACTGTGTTCCCAGTACACTGCGGAAGACCTCTCCAAGACCCTGCAAATCTCTGGCTGAATCCCTAAGAAGAGAGCCTTATGATTTGTGACCGCACATTAGATTGTTTTTGTTTCATAAAATGCATGTAGTGTCTGACCATGATCAGTAGGTTAACAAACAAAGAAGTAAGATAAACTGTAATGTAAGAACAATAAAGAAGTAGCCACATTTCTCATCATAACTATTAAAAATGTATTAACCAAAATCATTCATAAAACACCAGATTTGCGTAAGCTTGTTAATTCCAAATGGACTGAATGTGAAACAAAAAGCATTTTGTAAGTTTCTCATTACACTCATTTATTCTTTAGACAATACTGTATGTACATTACAGCAAAAGCACTACCCAGGAAATGTTTTCAGAGTTCAGCTGTGCTGATAGCTTTAAGTTGAAACTGTTAAAGTCTTAATAGCTGTCAAAATAAATAATTTTTCAATGTGTTTTTTCAGTGCACATTCCCATCTTGTTCATAAACCCTAATGCCTCAATCTCACTATCTGGCTTGCCCACAACTCCCACTGTAACCTCCTTTTGGACCAGATCCCACCTCTCTGTACCTTTTTACCATTAAAATTTCTTTACCAGGATCTTGCTTTTATATAAGGAAATTTTAATTGAAGATTGCCGCTTTATATAACCCAAACCATTTGCTATTATTTTTATTATTATTATTATTATGTTTTCGATTTACTTTTACAAGTAGTGTTTAAATAAGATTAAACTAAAAGTTAAGAACGTAATTATGATCATTACTGAAAATAATAAAAGTAGCATTACTTAAAGGAATTTACAATACATTACCCACCACCTTGCATGCTAACGTTTTGAACCAAACTCTCATTTTATTGGTTAGCATGCTGAATACACACTCTTAGCTGAATATCTGTAAAATTAACTGAGTTATAGCATTCTTTGTGTTTGCAAGTTTGACTAACTATAGTGTCCATCTTGAATCAGGCTGACTCCAAAAGTTAATGAGTTGTAGATGTACGTCCAATGACTACTTTCTAAAGGTTTTATTAAAATCTGGTCAGAAGTTTTTGTGAAAAGTTTTGCTAACAGTTTTGCTAACAGACAGACAATCAAACACACATACATCAGCACACAGTGTCAATGGACACATGAAGCAAATATTTCACTTCATGCTCTACTTCAGGGTTAACTGCAGTCATATTTGACTGACAGATATTATTGATAGAACTAAAAGCAAAAGTGAAACCTGTTTAAAAAGCATAAAAAAGGCACAGATAGCTGTCATGACTGCTGAAAAATTCTGCAAATGCTGTATAAAAGGTCAAAGTTCTGCATCGTGTGAACTAAGAAAACCTTTTTATTTCATTTTTTAAACTCTCAGTTCTCATTCGATCAAACCTAAGCGTGAGACCAAAAAAATTTCAAAAACTCAGCAAAAAGTTCCAGTAAATACAATGACAGAAATAATTGGTTGATCTCCTGCTAATTCTGTAAGTTTGCTCACATACAAAGAAAGGTCCAGTCTCTAATTTCATTTTAATATACAGAGTAAAAATACAGGCGAAACAAATTACAAATCACTGAATGAAATAAGTATTTGATCCCCAACAACCCAGCCAGAATTCTGACTCCCATATGTGCTCATGACACGCCAATCAATTAATTAATCAATCAGTCAAGCAATAATAGACACTCCTAATCTCAACTTGTTATCTGTATAAAGTTCACCTGTCTATATAATCAGTTTCTTCAATTCCAACCTCTCCATCACCATTGGTTGGACCAAAGGGCTGTCAAAGGACATCAGGGACCAGTTAGTAGATCTGCACAAGGCTGAGATGGACTAGAAGATCATCAGCAAGAGGCTTGGTAAGAAGGTGACACAAATGGAAAAAATACAAAATGACCATCAATCACCCTCTATCTGGAACTCTATGCAAGATCTTGTCTTATGGGAGGAAGATGATCCTGAGACAGGTAAAGGTTCAGCACACAATGACACAGGAGGAGCTTGCTAATAATTTGAACCACAGTCACCAAGAACACCAAGGAATGTGTCTGGGAAAACACATCACAGATGAAATGAAGAAATGAAAGCAAGGGGCATCGTCACTGTGAAAGTAGATGGTACAGTGAGCCCAACTACTGTCTCACTGTAATGTCTGACTAGATATTGATAAAAGCAATTACTATTTTTGGTACAGAATCATTTTTTTCCTTTCATGCTCACCCTGTGAAGTCGAGAGTACCACTGAGATCTTCTAAGAGCAGCAAGAGGAAAACTACACATCTGGAGCAGCCTTGTAGCATCTTACCTTTTTGCTTCCGGTTTGCTGAACTCTTCTGTCCCTCCTGAGTTAATGATAAAACTTTGGAACCTAATAGGACATACAATGAGTATGTTAATACTGATTGCTCTCTTCTCACTCTTGCAGTATATATTTGACTAGATAGATAGATAGATAGATAGATAGATAGATAGATAGATAGATAGATAGATAGATAGATAGATAGATAGATAGATAGATAGATAGATAGATAGATAGATAGATAGATAGATAGATAGATAGATAGATAGATAGATAGATAGATAGATAGATAGATAGATAGATCTTTATTGATCCCTTGGGAAGAATCCTTCAGAGAAATTAAGGTTCCAGCAGAAGCATCAATACAGTACAGCGGTAGAACACTATACAAATATAAAGAACATAAAATAGAGGCTAAAAAAAAAGAAAGAGTCCTGTAGGAGTGGTATTGCACATTGTTATTGCACTTTGAACTGTGCATTACACATAAAGTCCAGTTGTGTGTTGTGGTGATCAGGTTGCAAGTTAACTGTTTGTTTGGGTTACTGGGTGGTTCCTACTCATCATTCCATCCCCTATCCTCCTGTGACCCCTCCGCCCCCCCAAGGAGGAGTTGTACAGCCTGATGGTGTGCGGGAAAAAATGAGTTTTTAGGTTTTTAAGTCTGTTGGTCCTGCACTTGGGAAGGAGCAGTTTGTCACTGAACAAGCTGCAAAGTCCCTCACCAGGCTCCGATACTCCTCCTCTCTGTCATCCATGATGCACCCAACTATGGCTGTATCATCAGTGAGCTTCTAAATATGACACAGCTCTAAATTGTAGTAAAAGTCTGCAGTGTACAGGGTGAAGAGAAGAGGGGCTAGCACCGTGCCCCAGGGTGCTCCAGTGCAGCTGATCAGAGTGTCAGACGTGATGTCCTTCAGCCTGACATACTGTGGCCTGTCTGTGAGGTAGCTGGATATCCAGGTGACCAGGCATGGATCCACATGCATCCTATTCAGTTTATCCTGAAGCATAAGGGGCTGGATGGCGTTGAAAGCACTTGAGAAGTCTAGAGACAGAATCCTCACTGTGCCATTCCCCTTATCTAGGTGCGAGTTGGCAACACCTACCTGGTACGCGAACCTGGGCATGTTGCACCTGGGGTCTTAGCAGACAGAGAAAGAGCCGCTCCAGCGTCTTCATCAGATGGAAAGTGAGTGCCACCGGTCGAAAGTCATTCAACTCGCCTGGCCGGTTCTTTTTCGGAACTGGAACAATGCATGATGTCTTCCAGAGGGTAGGCACTATCCCCACCTGCAGGCTGAGGTTAAAGAGACGCTGGATTGGCTCACCCAGTTCTGCAGTACAGGCCTTCAGCATTCAAGGACATACTCTGTCAGGCCCTGCTGCTTTCCTGGGGGGAAGCCTCCTCAGATGACCTCTGACTTGCTCCGCAGTGAGTCTGTGTTGTGATTGATGATTATGATGGGGAGGAGGAGGAGGAGGCCACTGTGGTAGCCGGTGGAGGGTGTGTTGAGGCAAGAGGAAGAGATGGATAGAGAGAGGGAGAGGGTGAGGGTGCATGGGCCGCTGAAACCGGTTGAAGAAGTCGTTCATCTCCCCACAACTCTGGTCTTGGTACTGTGGCCTGTGATGGTTTTCACACCTTCTCAGACCCCCCTCATGCTGCTCTCCTTTAGCTTCTGTTCCACCTTCCTCCTGTATCTGTCCTTGGCTTCCTTCAAGCAGTGTTTCACCTCTTGCTGTGCCGTTTTCATTGCCTCCCTGTTCCTGCTCTGGAAGGTGGCCTTCTTCTTGTTGAGGACAGTCTTGACTTCCTGTGTTACCCATGGCTTGTTGTTGGGTTAACAACGTACAGTCTTGGCGGGGAAGACCACGTCCGCACAGAAGTTGAGATAATCTGTCAGACAGTGTGTCATCCCCTATATGTCCTCACAGTGTGGGCTAACAGCACATCCCAGTCAGTGGTGTCATAACAGTCCCTGAGAGTTTCTTCCATTTCTGGAAACCACCTCCTGATGGATCTGGTGGTTGCAGGCTGTATTTGGACCATAGGGGTGTACTTTGGCTGAAGGTGGACCAGGTTGTGGTCCGACTTCCCCAGTGGGGAGAGGGGTGTGACACTGTATGCCTCTTTCACATTAGCATACAGCGGATCAATTGTCCTGTTGTTTCTTGTAGGACAGACCACACACTGGTGAAAAGTAGCCAAAGTAGAGTCCAAGGAAGCAACTGACTATTTCATCCAAAAAAGATAAACTAACAAACTGCTCAAACTGGTCATAGACAGCAGAGCATGTAGTAGAGATGGAAAAGTCAGAAGGAGTTGCCAAAGAAAGAAGTTCAAAACGTTTTCACACACCTCAGTGGAGCCCTCAAGGCAGAATGACTGAGGGACATTAAAGACTGAGTTTATAGTTTGAAACCAAGCACGAGGATTGTGACTGTTGGAGGCAATAATATCAAAAAATGCTTTGTTTTATCGGACTTCACTGTTTTCTGGTAGAGATGCCAACTGTCCCTCAGAATCAGGAAAGACACCTGTAACTTATCCCTTTTCCATTTTTGCTCAGCTCTTCTGCATTGGTGCCTGGCAGCACGTGTAGCCTCATTCAACCAAGGCTCAGCTCTGGGCTAGGAGTTGCTAGTTTTCACTAGAGAGACATAATTTAAAATCATTAAACAAGTTGTATAAAAATATGAGTAAAATATCTCAACATCCGAATTAAAACACAGAGAATCAACTGGGCTCATCACTGACTTTAAAGCTGCAGAAAATTGAGCAGCAGTGGAGGAGTTAACAACACAAAAGCATTGTGCAGAAGCGCAAAGTTTAACCATCGGACAGAGAAGGGGCATGTCAAAAATAACAGGCATATGGTCTGAAAACACTGTGTTGTAGTATTAAAGACTGTAAAACTGCAAGTTAAAACAAGTTTGAGAGTGTTCCTGTGATCTTGCATAGGACCAGATACAAACTACACAGGACTAAAAGAGTCAATGAGATTTAGAAAGCCTTTTGCCAACGGCTTCTCAGGGCAGCACACATGGATATTAAAATCCCCAACAAATAAAACACGGTCATAGTGAGGCATTATTCTAGTCAAAAGATTAGCAAAGTCATCCATAAAATCTTTGTTATACTTCGGTGGTCTATATATGACAGCGCACAACACTGAGGGGACCGAGCCCAGTTCAAACAGCAATAATTCAAAACTGGAATAAGAGGCTGTCAATGTGATCTGTTTACAAACAAAGTTTTTCCACAAAACAATCGCTCCTCTGCGATGAGACACCCTTGGAGAGTTCAGGTAGGCGCAATCAGATGGCAAAAGTTCACAAAAGGCATTGGACCCACCCACAGCCATCCAGGTTTTCGTGATGCACATGAAATCCAATCCAGACAATGTAAAAAAAAAATCCTTTAAGATAAATGTTTTATTGGCTAGCGAGCTAGATCCAGAGCTATCCTGGCAGAAGCTGAAGCCGGAACATAGGTGGCCATTGAAGCTCAGGTGAGTGGTCTCAAGTTGTAAGAAATCACCCCATGCCGGCTGCAGTAGGAAAAAGAGAGGCAATGGGACTGCAGTTCCTTGACTGGTCTACTCCGAAGAATCCGACAGGAACTGATCAGATCTAAATAACGCTAGGAAATGAAGCGGCAATAAGGTAATCCAGTTTCTCGATAGGGAATGCCTATCAGACAGGCCTTCAACCTCACCAGCCATCTGCTGTGTTTCCCCTGGCACTTACGCCTTCTAATTGCAGGTGGCTCCGAGGTACAATAGATGTGAAGTGGTGTTTCACAGAAAGGTGAAACATGATAAGTTCTTTGGTCATCGTATCTGTTTCTTATCACATTTTTACTGAAGGGTCTGAGATTTAAGTGTTTGGTAATCATATATCAGCAGAGCATTGATTTTCACAGTAAAGAACAGCAGAAACAAAAGAAACATATACAATGTGTTTGTCACGGATTCTGTTCATAACTTTTATGGAATTTTACAGATTTTCTTGGTGCAGCTAGGGGGCAGTCTAATTTGGTGGGCTCAGGATACCATCTCTGTTATTTGCCGATGATGTGGTTCTGTTGGCACCATTACGCTGTGACCTCTAGGTCTCACTGGAGTAGTTTGCACTCTAGTGTGAAGCAGCTGGGATAAGGATCAGCACCTTCAAATCTGAGGCCACAGTCCTCAGTCGTAAAAGGGTGTACCGCTCTCTCTGAGTTGGGAATGGGGTGCTGCCTTAAGTAGAGGAGTAGATAAAGAGGGACCAAACCCCTCCCTAACTCACGAGGATGTCGTGCGCGTGCCATGCTGTGCTGCGAGGGAGTGAGGAAAACTTGGAATGCGGTCGTGTGTAAGTGGCGTGTTGTGTAAAGTGTCGTGTGGAAAATGGACGCAGGAAGTCTTGAAAATAACAGAGGAGATGATGTGGACGAGGATGTCGTTGTAAGCCCCGGCCCTTCTAAAAAGAAAAGATTTGTGTCTCACAACCAAAAGTGGGAAGAAAAACATAGTTGGGCTAAGCCTGTAAGTGGAGACCAGTCTCGGGTCTTCTGCACCTAGTGTTGCAGGGAATTTTCAATAAGTCACGGTGGAGAAAACGACCTGAAGCAACATCCCAATACAGATATACACAATCATGCAACAAGAAATAAAGGTACCTCCAATATTGCAACATACTTCGCCAATTCAGCTGAGCAAGACAAAATCTCTGCATGTGAGGTAACATCAGTGTATCACACTGTTAAACACGGACTGTCCTATAACAGCATGGACTGCAGAAATAAATTATACAGTGTCATGTTTAGTGATTCAAGCGCTGCAAAGAAAATGCAGTGCTTCTTATGAATCAGGAATCATGTCACAGACTCCCCCCTCTTCCCACTGATCAACACTTAAGTCCTAAAGAGAGACAGAGATAAGGAGAATGCAGGCACTGTCTGCGGCACTGTTTTGTGTGTCTGCCTGTGTGTTTTCAGTTTAGATATTGCACGCACACACACACACAACAGCATCGTGCTGTTTTATTGTTCATATAATTTTTCACTTTTTTTACTTGAAAACAAAAAAGAAATTGAGTTAAGTTTTGTGAAGTGAAACCATAATATAGACAAACCTTACCAGTTAGAATCATGTATTAATATTCTGTAATTCTATTGATTGTATTAACCTGAGGATGAGTGCAACTCTGCACTGCTGAGGTCATGTGAGTTAGTAGTGTACGTGACTGCCGGTACCAACTACAAAGATAACGAGGTCTGGAGGAGTCAGCTAATTAGGAACCGAAACCCACTCAAAGTAAACCACCTGCAGAAGATGGAGGAAAACAAGTCCATATACAGGGTTCCGGAAAGATGACCGAAGGAGGATGGGCCAGTTCTTTGTTCAGGTTAAAATGCTATGTTTTAGTGATTTAGCTCAGACATCTTCTGGTGTTCCTGCTGTGAGCTGGTAAGGAGTGTCTCCCTTAGTACTAAGGCTAATAAATCTTTTAAACTGAAGATACTGCTTCTGACCATTTTTGACTCCTGGTTTCTCTGTGCATTTTCCGGTCCGTCGTGAGGAGAGGTTTTTAGAGTTTGAGTCTCATTTAGGTAACATTTTGTCTCCTCAACAGTTTACAAATTAGTAGGGTATAACTTAAAAATCCTCTATTAGGCATACTACTATTACATTATTTACTGCTGTTACATTGTTTTAAAACTGTTAAAATTGATGTCAGAAGAAACTGCAATTGTTAAATGTTGTTTTGCACATTTTGCCAAAAATAAATACTTGAATGATAACTGTCTCCTGTTTACTGAGGCATTATTAGCTGAAAAGGAACAAAAACATTGTTGATTAAAACTTTCTTTTTAATCCACCAATTACGTGGAAATAACAGAAATAAGAACCCTAACAAAACGAGAATAACTTTTGTTTAGGGGGATCTATCTCAAATGTTGGGGAATTAAAAATAATTATGTGGTGACACCACGCGTGACGTCATACATGATGTCATTAAGCCCCGCCCCCGGCGAGGCCGTCCCGTTTTTTGGAGCGGCTGAGTTGGCAACCCTAATGGGATTGTAATCAATCAATCAATCAATCAATCAAATTTTATTTGTATAGCACATTTCAGCAGCAAGGCATTTCAAGGTGCTTTACATAATTAAAAAACAAAATAAAAACAGCATGTGACAATGAATAAACAGTAAGAAAGAGACAAACATCAAAAACCCG
>NC_051435.1:24523774-24546782 GCF_001649575.2 Kryptolebias marmoratus | reverse complement strand
CGCTCCTCTTTAGGTCCAAAGATAATAACTTCAGTTTTGTTTCTGTTCAGCTGGAGAAAGTTTTGGCACATCCACACATTTATCTGTTCTAAGCATCTATTCAGTGATTGGATGGGTTCAGAGTCACCTGGTGACATCGTGATGTAGAGATGAGTAAGTGGATCCCAGTACCCAGTGCTTCCTATGTGAAAGAATCATAATCAGTCCATCATATTGGCAGAAGTGTTTTGCGAGTATATGTGTAGCAGAAAACCAGAAAGACTGACTGTGTATGAAAAAGAAGAACTAAAATAAAAAAAATAAATATGTAAAAAAATATAAAGTGTGTTCATGTTATATAGGTGTATATATGCCACACCTGGATATGCACAGTTAAAAGAGTGCTGTGATCAGACACTCGCCACCGTCTGCACAAACGTAGGTCTTCAGTGAAGCACAGGTTCAGCAGCCCCCAGGACAAAGAGGTATGGGATGAGACGCAGGGCAAAAGCCCCCCAAACCAGCCACGCCACCAGCTCCTACTATGCAGGCCAAGCCCGGGACCCAGGCCCCCAACAGCCTGGCCCCCACACCAGCCCTAGCAGAAAAACCATCCCGCATCAAGCAGGAGAGACCTCCCCAGAACCTGCAAAAACAACAGGGGACTGGTGAGCCAGTCCCTCGAGAGGTCTAGAGAGCCCAGTGCAGCCTCTGGCCAGGCCGACACCCTGGGGAGTCATTGAGCCCCCGGCGGAAGCTCACCACTCTGAGATGCGGCCTGAGCATCCACACGAACAACCCCACACCAAGAGGGCAGCCCCCCCACCCCCCGACCCTGTCAGAGACTCGTCGCCAAACCAACACAGGCACCAAGACAGGAGAAAAGGGGGAACCATGCCCCCTGAGCCAGCCAAGCATTGTGAACTCACCGCCAGCAGCCCTGGACCAGAGATCCACCGGCACCCCAGACGCCCTCAGCCCCCAAACCCCCTCTGTCAACCCAGAATTTACCCGTGCCTTCCTAGGTAGCCCAAACCCCAACACCCCTGCCCATACCCCTCCAGCCCCCTAGGTCCCAGCCACCACTGCACCTGACCCGCCTGCCGAGCTAAGGACGCAAAGGGATGGAGCCAGAGAAGACCCCAAGCCGTCCAGGGACCCAGTCCCAAATCCACCTACACCAGCCAGGAGCAGCAGTAGGCCAGGCAGGAGGTCATAGCAGCCCATGGTCCAACCCCCCTTTGATGCTGGCGGCCACATCACCCTGACCCAACCCCACCGCTGACAACCCCATGTTAGACCTTTTTTCTTTTTCTCTGATTATAAGCCTGCTGTGATTTAACTGCTGAGCCAGAACCAAACAATTAGGCAGAAAAGCATTAAGACATGTTACAAAAATTTACCAATTTTAATAAGAAATTTTTTAACCCCCTCACGTCAGGGGAGTCTAGTTGGTTCAGTTGGTCTTTTGCTCAAATGTAATTATAACAATTTTCTTACTGCTTATTTAATTTAAATACAAAACAGTTTCATATGAGTTTAAGATATTCTAAAGAAATTTAGCATATGCAGTATTTCAACATTCAGTTAAACAGAGCTTCATTTTACTTTCTGAGGTTTCATTTGCTTTTGCTCATCACCATATTGTCATCACTGACTGGATCTTGTGACTTCTGGGCAGTATTCATCCATTCATTCATTTTCTATACCTGCTTCATACTACTCAGGCTTGCTTGAAGCTGGTGTCTAAAGCCAGCAGTAATAAGGAGTTGTACACCCTAGATAGGTCACCAGTCCATCACATACAAACTCTACACAGAACGGCCCCATACAGGTTTTAAAGCTGCATATTGTTGTGAGGAAACAGCTAACCAACTGCATAATGGTACGTACTTCTAAAAGACTTGTGTAAAATAGATGCATCATTTTATTGTGCTGACTTTTACAATTAAATAAAAGCATAACTGTCAGAAAAACATTAAATTCATAATTATTCAAGATTTATATTTTAATATTTTTTTTTAAATACAAAAAACAACAACAACAAAAAAACAACTTTAAAAAAACCTTATGGAATAACATTTGTTTGATTTGTAAGCAACTGTAGTATTCCAGTTTAAATTACTTTTAATATGTCCTCTTTTACTATTACAACAGAATTTTTTTGAAAATTTCTGAAGTTTTTAAAAATCAAATTTGTTTGACTGACAAGAACAATGTTTTAAGATGTTTAAAAATTTCTTTTATTTTCAGCCCATAAATAATTGGATTAAGGAGAGGATGAAACATTATTAATAGGAAAGTCATTATTAATCGTAAAATCTCTGGAAAATCCAAATCCAGCTGGATTGTTATAACATCAAAAAAACACAAACAAGAAAAGTTGGTGAGGACAATTAAGTGGGGCAAACATGTTTGGGCTGCTTTTCTTCTCACTTCTTTGTTGCTTTGATAACATATTCTAAGTATCCTGATGTAAGTGAAAAGTATGAAGAGTAACGGTGAAAGAGCATTAATTAGTAAACCCACCATATCACGTATGGTTTCTGCTATGGCGATACCACACTGTAGTTTGTAGACTGTATTATTGCAAAAAACACTTTTTAGAACAAAGCCACAGAGTTTCTTATGAGAGCTCAGACCAGTTGCCACTGCAATCAAAGAGGCAGGCAGGATCCAAGCAAAGATCAAGAGAATACTGACTTTTGTTTTTCTCATAATAGTGTGATATTGCAGAGGTTTACATATAGACACATACCTGTCATAGGCCATGGCTGCCAACAGAAAGAACTCTGAACTACCTAAAGAGTAAATCAAATAAAACTGTAAGAGACAGGCTGAGTATGATATGATCTGTTTTTCTGACAGAAAGTCATTCAAAAGCTTTGGGCAGATAGCAGTGCTCCAAAGAATAGCATTGATCAACAAAGCTGCAATAAAAATGTACATCGGCTCATGAAGGTTTTGGTGAATCCAAATAAGATACACAATGATAGAATTGCAGGTTATTATAAGAATGTATGCTGTAAGAACAATCACAAAATAAAGATATCTATATTTGTGCACTTCCAAATACCCACCAACAATCAAGTAAGTTACATTTAATTTATCATCCATTTAGGTTGATTATTAAAATGAAAGAATGGTGGAATGGTTATAGCAACTGCAAACTTAATCCAAAACATGTAAACTGTGATTTTTATCAGACATTTTTTAAATCTCCATAGATCTCACAAAATATTTTATCAAAACAAGTAAACAGCTTATTTAGACTCTGTAGAATGTTTAAAGACCTGATGGCATGGGCTCAAAGACATGTTCACAAAGCCTTCCAGTAATTACTGTCAAGTTGAGAACAAGTATTGGAGTTATACAAAAGTTCACAGAATTCACGTTACAAAACAACAATAAGGCCTGTGCTATGCACCTTAACAGCTACGGCTTAACAAGGAGAAAATAATTTCACATGAAATTCAGGAGAGAAGACTGAACAGAGTTAAGTGTAAAAACCATTTGCATAATTGAAATGTAAATAAAAGTCTTAAAAAAAATTAGACCAGGCATGGTTGTTTCACAGGCAAACAAAAGAAGTATTTAAATGTCAGTCAAATCAAAAACGTTTTTGAATTCTAATCAAACTTGTTTGAAAATGTAGTATTTTCACAAAAGCTACAAAGCAAAGTAGCACATCAAAATGTGGTGCAGAAGTTGTACTTTTCAATAAAGAAATGTAAGAACAAGAGTAACTCATTCCAATACATTCAAAAGGTGAGCTGATCACAGCTGACCTACTAGATAGGTTGGGAATTTAAATAGCTGCATTCACAAGTCGAATGAGCAGAATTTGTCCCAGTGGATTCTTGGGCTGATGCAACAATATAATCCCATGAAGCCCTTAAACAGAAAGGTAGGTAGAGGTAGGTCCTAAACAAACTCCTAATTATGAATGATTTTTTAACAAGCACAGAGGTGTACAGCAAAGGCTTTAATTTATTAGATTTATGGGCAAGGATATACTTCCTGCAATTTTTTTGATTAATAGATTGAAGTTTCAGTAAAGAAGAAGTAAGCAGCTGAGCACAAACCCCAGAAAGTTCAGTTTTGCAAATATATATATCACAGATTATGGGTAATTAAAACAGATTAATTGCAAAAATAAGGCAAATCACTTTCATGAGAATGAGAAGTCAAAGCCTACCATTAATTAAAAAAAAATAAAAATCAATAAAGCGGAACTAAATTAAGGTCTCTGCTTCTGTTAGGAAACATTCTATAAGTCAGATAAAAATCTAGAAAAAAATTGTTCTAAAATTGATGTTTATTGTAATCATAAGCTCTATTGTTTCACAGTGGGATATTTAATTAATTTTCCACAAACAGAAAAGCCTCACAAAAACGTGCACAGTTCAGTATTTAAATTTGATTAAAAGAGGTCCAAGTAAAAATATGGTCTTTTCTTTTGCCTTAACATGTTAACAGTTTATTGTCGCTTTTGTTTTATTTTTAATCTCTAGGATGAACTGCTTAGCCGGGTTGGGGTGGATAAGGATGGGTGCTTGTGAAAACTTCTCCTTAAGAGCATCTTGCGTCTAGGTGAAAGTTGTCTTGGTTGATGTGAGATCGGTTAGAGGAGCAGCTGTCTGACTGTAGTTTCGTATGAATCGTCTATAAAAATTGGCGAAGCCCAAAAAGCGCTGAAGCTATTTGCGGGAGTCCGGAGTAGGACAATCCAAAACAGCCTTGATCTTATCGGGATCGGATCGAACCTGACCACCCTCGAGAATAAATCCAAGAAATGAAACAGATGGCTTGTGAAATTCTCACCTTTCTGCCTTTACAAACAGTCTGTTCTCAAGGAGTCGCTGGAGGCCTAAACGGACGTGACGGCGATGATCAGTGAGGCTCTTGGAATAAATAAGAATATCATTGAGGTAGACGAAGACAAAAATGTTTAGGAAATCTCTAAGGACATCGTTAACTAGGGCTTGGAACACGGCTGGGGCATTGCAAAGGCCAAATGCCATGACTCAGTACTTGAAATGTCCAATGGGTGTCTTGAAGGCAGATTTCCACTCATCTCCCTGGCGGATTCTGACTAGATGGTACACATTTACCAATTTGGAGAAGACAATTGATTCCTGAACTGGCTCAAAGGCGGATGAGATGAGGGGAAGGGGATACCTATTCTTGATTGTGATCTGATTAAGCCCACGGTAGTCAATACATGGACGGAGGGATCTGTCCTTGTTCCCTACAAAAAAAAAGCCCTGGCCCTAGTGGTGAGGGAGAGTGGCGAATTATACCCGTGGCAAGTGACTCATTGATGTATTTCTCCATAGCTTCTCTCTCTGAATGGGAAATATTATAAAACCTACTGGTAGGTAGTGGAGCACCGGTTGATGGCGCAGTCGTAGGGACGGTGTGGAGGTAACAAGGAGCTCTGCTGACCTGTTTATGGTCATGGTACTCCTCAGGAACTATGGATAAGTCGATGGGGTCAGCCTCATCGGAAGTCACTGGGGACGGACTGGGTGGAACGGCAGACTGTAAGCAGGTAGAGAGACAATGTGTAGACCAAGAGTTAACACGGACATTTGACCAGTTCAGATGTGGGTTATGTTGCTGTAGCCAACTGAAACCTAGGACAACGGCTGTCTGTCTGATTGGGAAAACATAAAGAGACATAAACTCTCTGTGGTTTCCAGAAATAATCAGTTAAACAGGTTCGGTTCGATGGGTTACCTGTGGTAGTGGGCTTCCATCAATGGCTGAGACATGTAGTGGAGCGGAGAGTGGAACAGTGGGGATCCGAGCTTGGCGGACAAAGTCCAGATCAATAAGGTTCTGTTCGCAGCCGGAATCAATGAGGGCCGATAAGCTGTGGCTAAGTGAGTTCACAATAATGGTCGCAGGTAACGTGAATTGTGGAGACTTGGAAATAGCAGATCCGTCCACCAATTTCCCCACTATAACTGGTGGATGTTCTCTTTTGGCCGAGTTGGACAGGAGGCAATAAAGTGATTGGGTGAACCACAATAGAGGCACAGATTAGACTCTCTCCATCGCTGTTGTTCTTCCGGGGTAAGACGGGTTCAACCAATCTGCATGGGCTCAGGTTCGGGTGGAGGAGTGAAGCTGTCAAGTGAACGAGACGGATTAGTAGACACTGGGAAAAAATTAGATTTAACAGCTGATCTCTCCAGCTTTGACTTCCTCCTCTCGCTAACTCTGTTGTCCAGTCGAGTGGCCAAAATAATTAAGTCGTCTAACGACTTGGATTCGTCAAGCGGGGCGAGCTCATCTTTCAAATATTCATCCAGCGCTTGATAAAAGAAGTCTTTAAGGCACATGAGTCCCAGCTTGAAGCTACGGATAAGGTACGGAACTCCATTGTAAACTCTGAAACTGGCCGGCCCTTCTGCTTTATGGCTTATAACTGGTGTGGATCACTCATGGAGTCGGCCTCGGCTGAGAATATTAGTTTGAATTCCTTAATAAACTCCTCGAAAGTACAGGCAAACTGGTTGCAGTCTGGAAATCGGGCCTCAGCCCACTTTAATGCCTTCCCTCTAAGTAATCCTAAAATGTATGAAATCTTGGCTAGATCATGGGGAAATGACTGAGGGCAAAGATTAAACACCAAAGTACATTGCAGTAAAAACCCTTCACAACTCTCAGCCTCTCCTGAGAACTTCTCTGAGTTGGGGAGAGTGACGTCACGAGCATGAAAAACCAACTGAGGAGCTGACGGATGGGCTGCGCCCTCAGAGGAAGGAGATACACTGACCTGGGACTTCTGAAGAAGTGCTGCCATCTGCTGGAGCTGTTGGTTAGTACTCTGTTGCTGCTCCAACAGAGCTCGGAGAGCGGACTCGTGTGTCTGGAGTTGCTGTTGCTGATCTGAAAGAGCCTTCCTGAGTGTGCTTGCTAGGTCTGCTTGGCCAGAGTGTTCTGTCATGGCTATCAATATACATTTGGCCCACATGCAGAATACACTCAGGAGTAGAAAAAATTAATTTTCTTAAAAGTTTATTGTAAAGAATAAAGAGTAAAAACAGGAAATAGGAGCAGGAACTGGAAACTCGGAGCCAGTCATCCACTGTATGAAGAGGCAGAGCGGTTAATCTCAAGCTGAGAATGTGTCTTGAGGATTTAACAGAAGGTTTGCTTAAAGAGGGGATGATGAGTGACCGCCAGGGAGAGAGGAGCTTGGTCTGGAAGATCCACAATGAGTGATCCAGGTGAATAGTGGGACGGTAAGCGATTGATTTGCAGTTTGCAGGTGGCGCAGGTGAATGGACTTCTGGAAGGCTGCAGGGTGAGCGGGGTTCGACCGATGGTGGAGTCCAGAGGAGCTTGGAGAAGCGACTGCCAGCTTGGAACCTCTGCAGGTGAGGCAACTTGGGAACACGCAGAAAAACGAGGACTTGAAAAAGCTTCTGAAAGAGCTTTAAAACCTGGAACGAGACCTGGAGGCAATACAAGAATCATTAGCTAGATCCTGGGAGATTCAGGGAAGCAGGGCTAGAGAACATACCGCATGGGTTAACACTCTGGCCAGCAGACTCCTCTTAAGCCTCCTCCTGATGAGTTCTGATGAGAAACACCTGCAGACCTCCGCCAACCAGAGTCAAAGCTTCACCTACTGGAGAGGAAGTGAAAGCAGCAGGCAAAAACCCTCCAGACCTCAACAATTTCAGGCTTTTAGTGCAGGGATCACCACCCCCCACTTGCCTGAAAAAAGCTCCCCAGCCAAGTGGCCACCAGTTAATAATCGCAAAATAGATTCAGAAAAATGTAACTTACAGGTTACAAAGTTCAAACACAAAATCAGATGTTTTTATTTATTTATTTATCTTTTTGTCCTGTGATGGCATTTCAGGCAAACCATATCAAGAAGATGGCTGCTGAGATGTGCCAGAACAGATATGCTCTACAAAAAGGATATTTCAAGATGAAATCCTAATTGCCGGATTTACTTTATTGAATTAAGACTGAATCTAGCATCAGAGTAGGCAGGTCACATTGTTGTAATAGTAACCTGTTTATATGACCTTTAACCATTAGGACTGTTTGTGAATCGGTGTGTGAAGGTGTGTGTGAGTGACAGAAACACAGAAAGACTGACTGTATAGATATACACAATTGAAAACAGAAGTTTACAGACAGTATATAAAAAGACATGCATTTTTTTTCACACTAACGTGAAATCAGAATAAACTCTTTCCGTTTTAGGTCAATTAGGATTTTCAAAATTGTTTCTTTTTTGTAGGTGCCAGAATAATGAGAGATAATGTTTTTTAAAAGGAATTTTTATTACTTTCTTAAAAGTTAAAAGTTCAAATACACTTCTTTGGTATTTGGTACTATTGCCCTTAAACTGTATGACTTGGGTCAAATGTTTTGGATATCCTTTCACAAGCTTCTCACAAAAGTTGGCAGGAGTTTTGGCCCATTTCCCTGACAGAACTGGTGTAACTGAGACATGTTTGTAGGCCACCTTGCTCACACGCAGGGCCGTAGCCATACTTAAAAAAATACTGAGTTTATATGAATGATGATTGTTCACGCTGCACAAACACATTCAGAACACAAGATTTTAGCATAGATTTTACCTTTTTATCAAATACCAGTGAGGTGTTGTAGATTTGGAGCTGGACCAGTTCTGGTGTGGTCCTGATTTTTTTTAAAAAGTGCTAAAAACCCCCTTTATTGAGGTTTCACAAATTAGATTAAGGTTTCACAAATCCCACCTTTGGTTTTAAATGTTCTGCAAGCAGTGCAGAATAATTTGGTCCAGGTTTGAAGTGTCTAGGTGTTGTAATTTTGGTGCTGGACTAGTTCGAGTGTGATTCAGATACCAAAAAAGTGCTGAAATTGCACTCTATTGAGGTTTTACAAACCAGATTAAGGTTTCACAGATCACACAGTCGGTTTCAAATGTTCTGCGATCAGTGCAGAATAATCTAGTACAGGTTTGAAGTGTCTAGGTGTTGTAGTTTTTTAACTAGAATAGATTAAAGATGCTGAAGGTAGAGAAAAATTAGGTGGAATCGCCCTTTAGCCATTTTCTGAATAAGAAGCTGCAATCGCAAACCAACTTCAGCTTCGTGGCATTGAAGGAGAATATTTTTAGCAAGTTACCTCAGTTGTGTTTCACAGTAAGTGGCACGCTTCTTCTTCTTCTGGTCTTTATTTTAGCAGTAAGGTACGCAAAGCTGCACTCTTCTTCGTAGACATTGAGTTTGGCTGCAGCTGCACACAGTTGCAGCGCCTCCTACAGTAAACTGGTGGAGCTACGCAGAGAACCACGCCGTTCCAAAATGTTGTTTTGATTAATTTTTTTTATAAGTTAACACTTTAAATTTTTTGCCTGAGCAGTCAAAATGATTGTAACTTTAACCAATTAGTAGTTATTGAAGTGAAAACATGGAAATTTCAAGCATTTTTTTCTCTCCTAGATTTTTCTGTTTTTTTTATCAAGTTAGGAGGAAGGGTGTTGAGACCGGAAAAACCAAATGAGGTTGTAGAATGAAGTTTTATTGTCGTGGAGTTCAAATTTTAGAAAATTTGCACAAAAGAATCACTATAATTGAGATGTTTTTCTGAGGGAAAGTCCAGGTCCTCTCCAAACTGTGCCAAATGGATATGTCACTTCAGAAAGCTATAACTCCTACATGCTTCAACATACAGGCGTCAGTGAGGGCTCAAATGAAAGGTGGCGTGAGACGAATCCTGTTCTGCAAATGAAGTCACTCTCAATATGATTGTTATACAGTGGAGGATAAATAAACACAATAAAATACTTATTTTTTCTAAAGTATATCATAAAAAATGTCCCAAAACAAGTTCAATTTGTCAAAAGGTGAATTTACTGCAAAAATATGAAAAAGTAATTACATTGAAACAAACTACTCACAAACTACATCCACACATAAACTATTTACAAACCATTTCACTGTTTCTACTTCAAATTCAGTGTCCAGTTACATATTTTTAGGGTGCCCCCTTTAGTTGCACAAAGCTCCGGAGCTTCGCTGACGTCACAGCTGCCACCTGCTCCGAATGCTCATTCAGCTCTTCCCGTTCTGGCTCGGAGTCACTTGCAGGCCTCAAATGACAAAAATAATTTAAAAAAAACAATTTGTCATTCATTAGTTATAAACTACAGTAATTACAGTGTCCGCCCTGGCCAAAATGTCCAACTGTCGACACCCCCCCCGCCCCCCTCCCACATACACACACCCGCCTCACACGAAAAACAAGATGGCGGTGCTACGTCGTGTCTGCTCTCACTTAGAAGCGACCTGACCAAAATGTCCGCCGCCGCCCCCCTCCCCCACACCGCGCCGTTCACGGAGAAAATAAAAGGAAGGAGCTTCTTGATCCATCCGAGCCTTCACGTTTACATTCACACAAACACCTCTCCTTTTTCTGTCGGCTGCTCTGTTTTCAGGGGTCTCCACAGCGAGTCCCCCGCTCCATCTAACGTTTCTGTCCTCACACAAACACCGACATGCTAAGCTACTGACCTCCACCACCATACCTCATTATACACAGCTAAAACGGACACAGCTCAAAAGTAAATAAAAGATGGAGACTTTTTTTCTCTCAAGTAATACTTTAGTAAGTACTTCGAAACGCACAAAATCTGTCTTTAGCATGATACATATAGTTACTATGTTCGAATATGAAACTAACTCACAACTATCCGGACATTTCGCACACACATCGATAAACAAAGCGCCGTCTATAAACAATGAGTAACATATAAACAGTAAACAGCATATAAACAATGAGTACTTGTGAAAAAAAACGTTAGTACTTACTGATCTCGGACGATTATCCTTCGAGAAAGGCATCGCTCTTTTTATCAGATATATCCCGGTCTAAAAAGTTGCTGTTTCTTTTCTTCACCAGCTCCAGAACTTCTTCTGTTGTGTATTTTATCTCCTTTGGTCATTTCGCCAGCTTTTATGTCGAGAAAAGTACAAAAAACAGTCTTCACAGCATTTACGCGCAGGACGCATGAAGCAGCCTCTCTGTTAGACCGTTATTCGCAGACTGATTTGGGAGTCATGAAAAGTTCCAACCCCCCTCCCAGAAAAATCAAGTGACCGGAATTTCATTGGCTACCCGCCTGTGGTGTCAGAACCAGCTTGGGAGCTGACTGACCGGAGCTATATGCTTGCAAATGAGGGGAGGAGACTTTCATGACTTTATGCATGGGAAATTAGAGGGGCTCTAGGGGGGGCAGAGAGCAACCCAGTTGGTCAGACAAAACGTCAATCAACAGTGGCACCAAAACATCACTATTTTGAAATTTAAGTTCATAAAAACAATAAATGTAGCAAATACTGGACAGATTTGAATAGAAAATGCAGTAAAACAGCCCGCCTGTGTGGTAAGGGGTTAATGTTACTCGATTATTCGTTTATATGATGAAGGGATATTTTTTTTTTTTTTTAATGAAGGGATAAATCTTTTATAACTTGTTTTTGTGAAACGGGGAATGCTGTGTGAACATTTATATTTCTACTTAGATAACTTGTTTTTGTGAAACGAGGAATGACAACACTTATATTTTTCTGTGTGAATCTTATGTTGTTCTGTGTGCGGACACTTGGGAGTTTGAGAAAGTGGCTGCTGGTTTTGGAAAACATGTTTTTCAAAACCAAACGCCTAACTCATAGCAGGAACACCTGCGTGGAGGGACTGGCCCTCCCTCTTCGCACGCGGTCTTTCTTTACTCACTTTACTCACCGGAAAATGCACAGAGAAACCAGGAGTCAAAAATGGTCAGAAACAGTATCTTCAGTTTAAAAGATTTATTAGCCTTAGTACTAATGGAGACACTCCTTACCAGCTCACAGCAGGAACACCAGAAGATGTCTGAGCTAAATCTCTAAAACATAGCATTTTAACCTGAACAAAGAACTGGCCCATCCTCCTTCGGTCATCTTTCCGGAACCCTGTATATGGACTTGGACTTGACACCATGTTCGAGCACAGAGTGGTCCACGAGTGTTTTTCACGAGTACCAGGGGATTTCGGGAACTTGAAATCTGAATGGGCCTTGTTTAAGGCCTCTATTGCAGATGTGGCTTCTTAAAGCTGTGGCCTGAAGGACATTGGTGCCTGTTGTGGGTGAGGATGTTGCTTTAATTGGTTGTGTTAAAGAAAGAGTTGAGTTGAAATGCAAATCTCTTAATTTACTGGTCTATCTACATGCCAACATCCATCTATGGTCATGAGGTTTGGATCATGACCAAAGAACGTGATTCCGAATACAAGTGGCTGAAGTCAGTTTCCTTTGTAGGGTGGCTAGGTTCAGCCTTGAAGATAAGGTGAGGAGTTCCGTAATCCGGGGTGAGCTCAGAGTAGAGCCACTGCTCCGTTGCATCGAAAGGAGCCAGTTGAGGTGGTTTGGGCATCTGATTAGGATGCCTCCTTATGGTGGTTTGTCGGGCATGTCCCACTGAGACGAGACCTTGGGACAACTTGCTGCAGGAATTATATATCCTATCTGGCCTGGGAACGCTTTGAAATCTACCAGGAGGAGCTGGGGAGTGTTGCTGGGGAAAGGGAGGTCTGGGTTTCTCTCCTGGACCTGTTGCCTCTGTGATGCAACAACAGATATACGGTAGAAGATGGATGGATAAATAGAATTCATCAAGGGCTAATGGCAGATTACCTTGTCTCCAGAGTCCTTCTTCACACTTTGTGGGACTTCCGTTGAGCTTGTTTGGTGCCCAAGCCATTTTCCAGTGCCTCATAGACTGGGTTCTGCATCCTCACACTACATATACTGCTGCCTACCTGGATGATACCTGAATTCATAGTAATATCTGGGCAAAGCAGGTGTAGCTGGTGGCCATGATTCTTGAGTCAGTGAGGCAGGTGGGGCTCATGGCCAACCCAAAGAAAAGTGTACATAGTTGGAGGGTGGTACTGTATTTGAAGTACCATTTGGGCTGTGTGTAAGTGCAGCATCAAATAGAAAAGATCAAGGCTACTGTAGCCTGAACTCCTGGGAGTAGCTTTAGCTCGATGATTCCAGTCTAAGTCAAGCTGTGGTGGTGCCTGGTAGTATATAGGGGGAGAGACTGAGGTAATGGTTCCATGAACAGTACCAGGAGTAATGGATTGACAGCTGCGGGTGATCTTTAATTATGTCCTCCTTCTTTATCTGCAGCAGTGGCTAGAATGGAGAAGACCTGCTAGTGGCTGACAGACCAGATTTGCCCAATTGTGGCACTCAGCTCAAGGGCAAACCATAAAAAATGAAAAACAATAAAACTATTTAAATGTGTCTGTGTGCTTGTAGCTCAAGACTGGGGGTGTTACTAGCCCAAGACATGCTACACTTGGTAAAATCAATACTCTAAACAAAAAAAGAGGTAATGTAAATTAAAATAAAAAAAAACTATTTTTACTTTAAAGTAAGTATGAAAGTGATTAAGAGTTAATAAAATAAGTGTAAATAAATTATATTTAAATTTAATTCAGTTAAGAGTTAAACTAGAAGTGCAGTAAAACTGATAGATATAATTTGCAGAACACTTGCAAAATGTTGCGTATAAATTATCTAAAAGCCAGACTGTTTAGATAGGTCTTAAGTTTACTTTTATTGTGATTGAGCAACACAAAAGTAACATTACAGAAAATACACACTCTTTCTTCATTTCAAATCAATTCACAGATTACACTTGAAGACTGTCACTGATGTGAACATCACTATGCAGCAGACATTTTACTATAAAAATTAAGATGTACACTTAACAAAATTGAATGTATTTTTGTTGCCATACTTTGTTCTGGTAACAAAGTTAAAATTTAGACTTAATAACAACTTGAATTCTTGAATATAGAGATATGGAGACAGTTGCTACAAATAAAACCATACATTGTTTTTGCAGTATTTTTATATTTAGGACAAATATGAAAATACAACTTTACTTTGCCTTAACAAAAAACCTTTTGAGGTGTTTATGAATTTCTTTCATTTTTAGTCCATATATGATTGGATTGCAAAAAGGATTATATGTTATCATTTGCAGTGTCATGACAAAACGTGCAGTCTTTGAAATATCTGATTCCAGTCTAACTATGATCATGTCAAAGGTAAGCAAAAAAGAGTAGTTAATTAAAACCAGCAGGTGAGGTAAACAGGTCTGCAAAGCCTTCTTCTTGACTTCTCTACAACTTCTATAAGCTATTATGACAATCATTGCATAAGTAAACAGTATAAAAAGCATAGGAAGAAGACTCATATTGAAAAGAACAACTAAGCCAAACATTAAGAGTGCTCTTGAACTCACACAAAAAATATAGTTCACTGAGTTGTTGCAAAAGATTCCTTTCAAAGTGAAGCTGCAGAGTTTTTGATTAGTGTTCCCTATGACTGGCACAGCAAGATGACAAGCAGGTAGAACCCATGCTAAAACAAGGAAAACACTTACAGTTGTTTTTCTCATGATAGTGTGATATTGCAAAGGTTTACATATAGATACATATCTGTCAAAGGCCATGGCTGCCAGCAATAAGAATTCAGAACCACTCAGAGAGTAAAAAACAAAAATCTGGAAGAGACAGGCTGGATAAGATATGATCTGTTTTTCAGATAAAAAGTCAATCAAAAGTTTTGGAAAGACCCCTGTGCTGAAAATAACAGAATTGATTAACAGTGCAGCAATAAAGATGAACATGGGCTCGTGAAGGTTTTTGTGAATCACAATAAGACACACAATAGTAGAATTACTGCACATGATCAAAATATATCCTGTAAGCAGGATAACAAAATAAAGAAATCTATATTTTTCCAACTCCACATGGCCATCAAGAATAATGTATGTTACGTTCCTTTCAGTCATCAAGATAATTTAAAAAAAATTAATAGAATGAGACAGGCAAAATGTTTAAAATCAGTACACATAAAAAAGCTCTCTATTCAGTTTACAAAAATCCACATTAGTTTGGTGTGCGTGATATGCTCATCTTTAGAGCTTAAAGTCAAACCAACTGTTTAAAAAGACTTCTTCATTCATTATGGATCTCATTATCAATTCCATGTAGACTTGTTGGCATGTCAACAACTTCAAAGAAAAAAGTTTAAATTGTCTTTGTTGGACAGCCGTAGTACCAGCTTAAAAATCTATGCAAGTAAAAGTAAAGGGGAATGCATAAAAATGTATTCTGAACATTTTATTTTTAGTACCCTGTAAACCACACAAAAACACCCCCCACCCCAATTCTTTTTTTCAAGCAAGTCATCATAAATGTAATGAAAATGAATAGCAATGAAAAAATAGTAACAAAATTAGCAAAATAAAGCGCGTCCACACACATTTTACTCATTTGGGAAGTATAAATTGACATTTCAACACAGATCATCCAACAGTGCTCAATGCAGTAGGTATAAAAACTCCTAAGTTCCCTGCCCCTTTCTATGATTTAATTACACCTCTTTCCTGTGACTACATTACAGATTGGACACAGGTGAGTGGAAAACAAAAGTATAAATAACAAAAGCAATCCGGGCATGGCAGCCTAGGCCAAACAGACTAGCAGCAGAAGTCTGGCCAAACAGTCTGAGAACCATTGAAGTAGGAAAGAGTTTGGGCAGTAAACAGGAGGTCGTCCAGACAGGCGAGGCTGCTTGGGGGACCAAGCTGGTTGGGAGATTTCATGTAAAGGCAAAGTGATTCTCGACCGAAGGCCCTTGACAACTGACTGAAACATGCTCAACTGCAGACCATAAACAGTTGGAGCACAAAGAGTTGGAGAAACAATCAAATGGTACCCTTTTTCTGGACCACAGACTGGTGGAAAGGCACTTGACTGGACCAACTCAGTGACTGGAAAGTAAAAAGGAGAATATGCAGCCGCAGGACTCACCTGACAACTGCCTTAGGGACATGCTAAGGAAGATTTGGTTGGAACCTTTTGGACAGATTGGCCTTGGAGAGTGGAGCTGGCAGAAAGTAAATGGTAAATGGCTTGCACCTGTATAGCACTTTATCTAGTCCAAGGACCCCAAAGCGCTTTACACTACAGTCAGTCATCCTTTCACACAGGGATGGTGGTAAGCGATATTGTAGCCACAGCTGCCCTTGGGCAGATTGACAGATAAGAAGCTGCCATTACACTGGCACCACCGAACCCTCTGACCACCACCAGTATGCAGGTGAAGTGTCTTGCCCAAGAACACAACATCTGAGACAGACTGAGTGGGGGTTTGAACTAGCAACCCTCCAGTTACAGGACAAATGCCTACCTCCTGAGCCACTGCCGCATGAGAACGAGCTGGCAGAGATACATCCCCATAGATCTTCTCAGTGACTAGAGCTTGGCATGGCAGCAGAGAGGGATCTTGCATAACTCTCTCTCTCTGATTAGAGCTAAAAATTATGTTTCCTACAGAACATGCTCAAATTCATGAAAAGGAACTGGCAGAATGGCATCCCTCTTGATCTCTTTGGACTTGTAAAAATAAATTGTGTGAAAAGCATTCCTTTGGACCTCTATCAAAAACAGAAGATGGGAGAATGGTGTTTTCTTTGGATCAGCCTAGAGACAGGAGCATGAAGAGTGTTACCAGAACTCCCCCAAAAACAGAAACATGAGCATGGCATGATGTTGTCTGTCACAGTTTTGGTGTTTTGTTCTTTGTTTGATGTTCGTTGTAGTTCTTGTTTTGCTTTAGCTGTCTTTTTGGTTTCTGTGTTAATGTCTTGTCACTATTCACCTCCCCAGTGTTTTTCCAGTCCTGTCTGCCACGCCCACCTCACCTGCTTCTCGTCTTGTCTACAGCTGTAACCAATTACCCATTACTCCCTCAGCCTTTATAACCAGTCTCTGTCTCTTCATTCTTCATTCGGTCATTCGTCTTGTCACCTCGCTTGATGTCTAGTTACCTTGCCACTGTTTTGTGATTTTGTTATTATTGGTTTTCCTTTTTTGCTGCCACGTTTGCTGCATTTTGAGTCCACATTTCTAGTTCAAATGTACTTCTCATGACCAGTGCCAGCAATTCAATTCTTTTGCGCCAAGTCATAAAAAAAGTTGTCTCAGGGCACTGTAAAAAAACGTGCACATACATTACAAAAAGCCAGATAGTAAAAGTTATCTATCTAAGGAAGCCATCAGATTGTGTTGAATCTTCACAATCTGCTGTCACAGTCTTCCATCCTGAGTAGCACATTGTGGAAAGGAAAACTCCCTTTTAACAGGAAGAAACCTCCAGCAGAATCAGAACCAGGATGAGCGGCCATCTGCTTCGATCTGCTGGGGTTTGAGAGGACAGGAAAGAAATACAACAAACATACAGTGACTGGTCCAGGTGTAGTTTCTACTGGAAGAAAGACAAATAAAAACTAAATGTTAATAATAGAAATAATTACTGTAGAGCAAGTAAAGTCAACAGCAGAATGAGGAAATATAATCATTTTGTCCTCCAGCAGTTTAAGCCTGTAGCAGCATAACTAAGGGATAGCTCAGGAAACCCAAGCCAACTATAACTATAGGATTGATCAAAAAGGAAAGAGTTAAGTCTAATCTTAAAAATAGACAGGGTGTCAGCCTCACAGACAGAAACTGGGAGTTGGTTCCACAAAAGTTGAGTCGGATAGCTGAAAGCTCTGCCTCCTGTTCTACTTTAGGAAACTCTAGGAACCACAAGTAAACCTGCAGTTTGAAAGCAAAGTGCTCTGTTAGGAATATATGGAACAATGAGATCTTTAATATAAGATAGAGATTAGTTGTTGGGAGCTTTACATGTTAGGAGTATAATTTTAAATTGTATTCTGAATTTGATAGGGAGCCAATGAAAACTGGAGAAATATGATGTCTCCTCCTAACTCTCATCAGAACTCTAGCAGCAGCATTTTGGATCAACTGAAGACTTTTTAAAGTTTTTTAGATGCCTAGATAATAAAGATTTACAATAGTCCAGCCTAGACAAAATAAATGCATGGACCAGTTTTTCTGAATTAATTTGAGACAAGATGTTTCAAATTTTTGTGATACAACATAGGTATGTGTGACAATCTGCCATCAGGCCACCTGTCTTGCTCCTCCAGTTCTCCTGATTGGTTGGCTCATCAACTACGCACAGCTGCAGCAGATTCTCATCAACCGGCACAAAGATTCTTAAGGCAGTCAGAAGGAGCAGTTCTTCGCTGAAGCATCGTTTGCTACCGGATACTTGACTCTGCCCGTGTCTGCTCCGACACCCAAGCTGCTTACCTGCGAGAATCTGCTGAACCAAACTGAAGCCTGCTAGTCACCAATTTACCTGAACATCTTGTAAATACCTACCTGGAGAAACTGGAACCTGAAGCCTGTCTGCCTCCCACGTACCTGGACACCTTCGCACCCGAGCACTTTGTAAATACTCACCTGGAGCACCTGGGACTTCTCCTCCAAACACGAACTGCTAACTCCATTCGTAAGAACAACTACCTGCTTCCTAGTCCTTCTTCAGCCGAACCAATTAAGGAACCCAGTACTAAACCATCACCTCTCTCTTTCAGATCCCGTCCTGCCACTTTACCTAATTGTAAATAAAACCATTTACCTTTACTTGGTCTCCTGTGTTGGTCCGTTGTCTGTGTTACTCACGTTTGGCAAATCCGAAAACCTGATAGTATGCCATGCTTCACTTGGCAGCCACTAATGTTTACTGACAAATTACAAATTACAGCACTTTTATCATTGATTACTTGTCAATGGAAATTAATGAAACTAGCAACAGTGGATCTAGAGGACATCACAAAGATGGAGTGGATATTCAAAGTAGGGTGAAATAAAAGGAGAAGTGTCCCTTAACTGGAAGCAAGGACCCTAAGAGCTTAAAGGAAATGTCCAGTAACTGTCATGAATTCAAGTGGTGTTTTTTTTTTGGCTTTGAGTCTTGGTGCTTTGTTTTTCTGTTTTCAGGGGTTATGTTTTATTTTGTTTCAGTTTGGGTTTATAATTTCTTTTATTTTATTATGTAGTAGTTTTTTGTTTAGTCCTTGTCTTTGTTTCTTGTTATTTTCCAATTGATCCAGTCACCTGCCCGCAATTGCAATCACTCACCTGTGTCCACTTCTGTTGAGGAGACAAAATATTACCTAAATGAAACTCAAACTTTAAAAAACCTCTCCTCACGACGGACTGGAAGATGCACAGAGAAACCAGGAGTCAAAAATGGTCATAAGCAGTATCTTCAGTTTAAAAGATTTTTTAGCCTTAGTACTAAGGGAGACACTCCTTACCAGCTCACAGCAGGAACACCAGAAGATGTCTGAGCTAAATCTCTAAAACATAGCATTTTAACCTGAACAAAGAACTGGGCCATCCTCATTCAGTCATCTCTCCAGAACCCTGTATATGGACTTGTTTTTCTCCATCTTCTGCAGGTGGTTTTCTTTGAGTGGGTTTCGGTTCCTAATTAGCTGACTCCTCCAGACCTTCTTATCTTTGTAGTTGGTACGGCCAGTCACGTACACTGCAAACTCACATGACCTCACCAGTGCAGAGTTACACTCATCCTCAAGTTAATACAATCAGTAGAATTACAGAACATTAATACATGATTCTAACTGGAAGAGACAGGCTGGATAAGATATGATGTGTTTTTTTCTGGATAGACCCCTGTGCTGAAATTAACAGAATTGAATGGTGAAGTGAAGTGAAGTGAAGTGAGATTTATTTATATAGCACTTTTCAGCAACAAGGCGATCCAAAGCGCTTTACAACAGAAACAAAAACAGAATCCAATACCGCTGACATGACGAGGGGAAAGCGTGGCAAACCCAATACGCAGACTCATATTGAAAACTGAACAAAAATTTATTTTTAAATAAACAAACCAAAAAAAAAGGCTGGTGTGGCAGCAAAACAAACAATAAATGGCAAAGCGAGGCGAGGATGAACAATGAACTGGGAGAGGAGTGGAGAAAATGACCAGGTTTTAAAGCAGAGGATTATGGGAAGTGGGCACAGGTGAGTGATTACAATTGCTGGCAGGTGGAGATGGGTGTGACAGGTAACCAGAAAACTACTGAGCAGAGGACAGGTGAATGGTGACAAAACAGAACTAAGGTATAAAGAAGACAAAACAATACAAAGACAAGGACAATAAAGCAAATACAAGAATCAATCAAGAAAAACCTAAATCATAACAACAGCAGGTACATAAAAGCAGGTACATAATGAAAGACAAAAAAAAAGAAAAACACATCAATCATGTATAATCTAAATAAAATCACGAAACCAGCCATATTTAAGCAAGAGCTAGGACAGTCAAAATAGTAGCTAAAATAATCTAAATGAAATCATAATCAGATATAGAAATACAGAACTAAAAACATCAATCATGTAAATCAATCATGTAATCTAAATGAAATATAGGATAACCTAAGTAAAATCATGAAACTAAACATATCTAAACATGAGTTAAGACAGTCAAAATAGTAGCTAAAATAATCTAAATAAAAGAGAGATGACTCATAAATGGTGCTGAGGCTGTGAATGTATTAGTCTGCCTGATCAATGTGTTTAATCAGATATTCTTGAAACATTTTTGCTGATACTTGGAACTGTACATGATGGGATGTTCAGTCTTCCCAATTTTCTGTTGAGGAGCAATATTCGGAAGTTAAAAATGCTTTTATTTCCAGTCTTCTCATTGACCTGTTGCCAGTTACTACTCCAGCTTTTTTTTTTTTACAGACACTGACCTAAAATTTGGTGTAATAATTGCTAAATCATTCACCACACGTTCTGAGCTCTAACACATTGCGTGACACATTGCAATGCTGCATGACATTGCATTGTTTTCAAGTTTCTCGTTATAAGCTAATCTTAGTTTGAAACTCTGGCATGAAAGGCAGCAGGCAATATACATTTTTTTTAGGAATGCTAGGTCTTTAATCTTTTGAAATACACTTAATATGAGAAAGCAAAGAGAGATAACTGCTTACGAAGTTAGATCTGATAAAGACAACTTGGAACTACCTCTTTATGGAGACTATACAGATTATTACTTTTGACATAAAAAGTGTGCAAACTTCAAACCCATATACTTTCCCATGTCACTTGTAACAATAAGATCACAATGGCTCAGTTTACAACACCATACCAATGCTTAAACACATCTACCCAACTTTGTTTTAAGTTTGCTACTTAGGAGAGGCTTTCCTCTATGCACGTAAAAATGTCATATATGATGGAGAAAGTTGTGTACAGTATCTAGAGATAGAACCAGTTAAAGCTGTCTGACCTCTGAAAGACCAGTTACATACATACAAAAGTATAAAATATGCAAGACCTTTTTAAACCACTGTTGCTGTCCTTATTAGACCTAAGATTTGTTTTGGCTGAAAGAGTGTGAGGCTGAGACTAAACACCAAGACTGGCAGCAGCCTGCCTGCAGGCCCTATTGACTGAGATTTGAATGCAAGTCTCATAGATTCTGCCAGGGGTTTCAAATTTAAATATCACAGTGTCAAAATGGCTGTGTGCAGCAACTTAAAAAACTACTTATAAAATTCAGGTGAGAAAAAAACCCATTTCATTTCATTTTTGTGTGTTCTAACTTTAGTAACTACATATTAGTTATGGTTACAATATTTTTTACTGATGATGTTAAACATTAAGAGTGTTATCTTGACCGAGATACAGCATCTAAGTTATTTTGGGTAGGCTTTTTCCAGGTGTTTTAGGCCATTTGGGGGGGTGGGGGGTGGGGAGGTGAAGTGTTAAAGGACTTGTGTCTCCAAAAGCATGGCAACCTGGCAAAAACTACTCTTGTGCTTGCTTTGCATAACTCTTCTGCAAAATGTAGTATTTGGTAACTATTAAACTTGGCCTCCAATTGATGGACAGAATTTCTAGGCACAGCCAAGGTGTTGAGGGGATCTGTTTTGGTGGCCTTAGGATTGCATCTCTGCTTTTTGCTGATGATGTGGTCCTGTTGGCTTCATCAGGCTGTGATCTCCAGCTTTCGCTGGAGCGGTTCGCAGCCGAGTGTGAAGCAGCTGGGATGAGGATCAGTGCCTCCAAATCCAAGGCCATGGTCTTTAGCTGGAAAAGGGTAGAGTGCCTTCTCCGGGTCAGTGAAGATGTCCTGCCCCAACTGTGAGGAGTTTAAGTATCTCAGAGTCTTGTCCACGAATGAGGGAAAAATGGAGCGGGAGATCGACAGGCAGATTGATGCAGCGTCTGCAGTGAAGCGGGCCCTGTACCGATCTGTCGTGGTGAAGAGAGAACTGAGTCAAAAGGCGAAGCTCACGATTTACTGGTTGATCTACGTTCCTACCCTTGGTAAGGAGTTCAGGTGTGTGTTTGTGTATGTTATGTATATGTAACAGTTGTAAAACAGGAACACACTGGACTCAGGCTCTGCGACGGTTTATTCCTACAAAACAGAGTGTGGGACACACTTAACCACGAGGCGCACTCAGTCACAGTCAAATCCAAGCAGCTCAGTTAGGCAGCCTCTGCCTGACTGCTCTATTTACAACAAATGGAATAAAGAAAAATAAGATTGTATACAAATCAATCTCAACAAAATGTTAATACATAATGCAAAATAATCTAAATAAAAAAACAAAACATAATACAAACTCAAAATTCCTACCGTATGTAAAAGAATGCATTTCTGTAATAAAATAATTAAATTAAAAGATACAAAACCAAAACAGAATCACAGAGTCACGTACCTACAAAACAGAGTGTGGGACACACTTAACCACGAGGCGCACTCAGTCACAGTCAAATCCCTGCGGCCCAGCAGACACATTTTGGAAAGAAACGTGGAAGGAAAATTTCAACCAAACTATATAAAAGTAACATTTTAAGTTCAACCAAACCCAAAGTTTTTTTTAAGACACTTAACATTGTATTTTTATGCAACACATAACTGTTAGAACTATATTTTAATGTTAGAAATATTACTGAGAGTGAGGTGTAGCATTAGCATGCATCTTACCAGCAGCTCAGTTAGGCAGCCTCTGCCTGACTGCTGCAGCCGTGTCCCAGA
>NC_051435.1:24478585-24515270 GCF_001649575.2 Kryptolebias marmoratus | reverse complement strand
AAGCAAAACAAAGAGAAGGGCATGAAGTACCATAGAAGACGGTCATGTGGATGGTGGTGGAGCTGATGATGATGCAGAGGAAACCATAAAGTAAGGGGTCTGCAGGCGAGGCTGCTGTGAGATGATTCAGAGTAAATGGACTCCATTTATCTAATGCTTTTCTAGTCTTACTTTTTTTCTGTTTTATGTCTTTTAACATGTTCTCTTTGGGTTATATAAGAACCCTTGAACGAAATGATGCAACCATGGACAAAGATGTTACATGTATGGTTAATCATCCCCCCCCCCACCACCACCACCACTACACACACACCTTGCCTCTCAAAAGCCCACCTTCCATTACCCTCATACAGCTACTCCACCGACACGCTTGGTCCATCAGGTTGGACCATGAAGGATCTTAAACTAGCCACTCACCTCTTCCTTTTCAAAGAAATATGTGTAAATAATCAAACCACAGGATGGGGAAACGTATGATAAAAGATGGGTTTGAACATGCGGTACAATCAAATTGAAAAAAGTGGCACTTTTAAGATCAACATCTCTGAACTGTATGTGACTAATGGATGACAAAAAGAATTGAACTCACAACTCTTTTTACATGATGCTTATTAGCCAACAAGATGTAGGCTGTTCATCACTTTTTAAAATTAAATTGCTATACACTTATGGACGTTGATCAGGACATTTGCAACACATTTGAATTTCTTAGGTTATATCTTAACCTTGAGCCGTGTTTTTATTGTCTGTACACAGCACTTTGTTCCCGTATGGTTGTTTAACGTGATTTACAAATAAAGATGGATTAGGTTGGATTCCTTTAAGGAATGCTTATCACCCACTGCCTTTCATGCCAGAGATTTAAACTAAGGCTATGTTCGCACTGCAGGCAAATGCAACCCAGTTCCAATTTTTTTGCCTCTATGTGGCAGTGCAAATGTGGCAAATCAGATTTTTTTTTCATATCCGACCCAGGTCTTTTCTGTATGTGGTACTCAGTCAGATGCATATCTGATGTTTTTCAAAACGACTGCAGTGTGAACGTTCATATTGCATTTCATCCAACTTTTACACTGGATGAAAGGACGGAGGTCCCTCACGTTAAAGTCCCTACACTCTTGACTCCGACTCTTCATCCACACATGCCCCTGTCAAACTTTTAAGCAAAAATGTCAGGCAATGTGTAGTGCTGGAAATATGTGCTAGGGATGACTCTCAGCTACTACCACACCAATCTTTAGCTCAGTATCTATAAAACTGGCTGGGTTATAGGCATTTTTGTGTTTGCTAATTGCACTTTAGTTTAGCGGCCATCTTGAATAGGATTGACTCCAAATGTTGTAGACAGGCATCCAGTAAGAACTCCATTAAAAAAGGTCCACTGGTTCATGTGATATTTTTCTAATGCAAATGAACACATATACACAAACAGACAAGTATATTATCACCTCTCGCCTTAGGTGACAGGTGGCATCATTCTGTGAGAAATGCTTTTGCATTTTTATTGCCTTAAATGACTCAGGCAAAGACTTTCATGAGTCAAAGTCTGAACATTGTACAGTTAACTTGGTCTTATGGTTCATGCATATGTTTATGTGTTTGTCTGTGAAATAACTCATCTATCAGTGTGTTGTGTTCTTAGGGTTACACAGTGAGTGCATTTGTGTTCTGCTCTGCTGTTGCTCCGTGTCACCAAAGGTTGCTGCTGCGACGGTGTGGAGAAGAAAACGGAAAGGGCGGTGTTCTGTATGATAAAGTGTCAGCAGCTGTAAATTCAGGAATAAAGTTCCTGAATATACACAACATCTCAAACAGAACAAAGAGTCTGGAGGATTTATGTTGCCAAGCCCTGTAGGTGTGTATCCTTTGAATGGAACAATGTCGTGCTGTTTTGTGTATGGAGTTTAAGAGAACTACTGACTATCAATTCAACAGGCTTTCTAACCCACCCCTTGAAAATTGTTTTCAAGGTTAGCATTTCAAGGAAAGTTGACTTTGAAATTGATGTGTATGGATTTGTTTCTTTTTTAAAACTTTCAAAGACACAAATAAAAAAAGGTTTTTGAATGACAAGTACAAGAAAGATCCAATTTTGGCAAAAAAAAAAAGTTTTCAAAATTGAATTACCCTCAAGGTTCTTTTTTAATTTTCCATTTGCTTTTCAGCAATATATTTGTTTTTGTGCAGTTATATCAGTCGATTTAATATTGAATTCTATTTAATGAGGTGTCCAGCTGTGCAGTTTGACATACACTGTTGCAGAGTTAGAGCACCGGGTCAACTGTGATGTTGACCTTTGGCTCCATGACCTTGAAATCAATGGTGACCACCTTTGACATAAGACTTGTCCAACTTTAATTTTCCTCCGTTACATGGTTGCATAGTAAGAACACAAGGTCATCTGCGATCTTGACTGTTGGCTTTGAACTTCATCTCCACCAAAATTTAAATCCCTTGTTCCTTGTACCATATTTAATGTTTCCTAGAAATTTAATGAAAATTTGTTTATAACTTTTTGAGTAATCTTGTACACAGACAGACAGATGCTACTGAAGACATAACCTCCTTGACGGACGTAATGAAACTGGACGCCAATTGGACTCCAACCCTCACCATAACCTTTCTATAACAAATAAATTATGCTTTGAGAAATGAAAAGGCTTTAACAACCACACATCTGAATCAGTTTGCTCTTAGACACAAATTAAAGCTCTTATTAGTTAAGCCCAGTCAGTGTAATGATGGAATAACAGTGATTTAAAATGAGGAACAAGACAGAAAGAAAAAAATCAGTAAAATCAAGTAACTACATAAGTCTTTTTTTGCTTTGTCTATGTGATATATGTCCCACTGATTAAAGCATGAAGTCTGACTACACAGTCAGAAAACTGTGAAGGGAAAGTCTCTTCACTAAAGTGTTGTCCAAAGCAAGTTGTTTACAAGCTGTTCGTGCCCTCCCTTCAGCTGTGTCTACTCCTGATTAACTAAATATTCAACAAAGTTCACCAGAGCTGGGAAAAATATTCACCACCATCACATCAAATCAAGCATAGTCATGAAAATATGGAAATCATATGTGTGTGTATTTATATAAAAGCTAAGGCATTCAAGAAAAAAAGTAATATTTGAATCTTTTAAAGCAAAACCCTAAAGGTTTATATACACAAAATGCCATGCTTGTTTCCATTGTAGTTCTCAGTGACAATTTATTCTTCAACTCTACGAGGTTGGTTAATTAAGACGAGCCAATTTTCTATCAATTTATACAGACTTAAATCAGAGCTGACACCATCTTCATTGTTTATCAGCCTTTTGTTGCTGCTGCTCAACATGGATTGTCAGATGGAAACTATAGTAACACCAAAAGGGAAAACAAATTACATGTTAAAAGCATAAGCATGGACAATTATATGTTGAATATAGAGCTTTTGTTGTGCACTTTTCCAAAGGTAAGGTTTTTCTTCACACTTAATTGCTAAGTATTCTCTTTTAATTCCCATAGAAGCCATAATAACCAGCATGCTCTGATGTCCTGGTAATCCTGACATGAATCAGCTATAATGGGAATAAAGAGGTGGTCAGAGGTGGTTGCCACAGCGCTCTTTTCACAGATTATTGTTTGCAGCATTATTTTCTGGCACTTTCTGTACAAGCAGAGCTCAGAGTGTTTCAAGTGTCTTTGACTTTTTACTTCATCAGTCATGTGAAATTTACATAATTCCTGACATCCTGACACTTGCTGATAAAAAGAATAACTCGTCAAATGTTGCAATGCAAAACAATCATTGTCCATGTTGGGCTCATTTCATAGAGCCTGTCTTTATGTTTGACACTGTTTATTTGATTGTTGTTCACCTCTGATGTCTCTGTGTGTGTGTGTGAGAGTGTGTGTATTCATTTGTCAGTACTGTTAGCAAAATACCTCATTAACCACTCGACGAGTTTGAATAAAACGCTCAGGAAGTAATCATTGGATGCACATCTACATCTGATCACCTTTTGGAGTCAATCCCATTCAAGATGGCTGCCACGGCTAAGCAATGCCAGCAAACACAAAGATAGCTATAACTCAGTCAGTTCTACAAATGTTGAGCTAAAATTTTGTGTGGTAGCCAAGAGTCATCTTCAACACACACTCAGAGGACTATCCTTAGCATAACGTCTTTAATTAAAATTATGGTATTAATTGTTTCTACACTGTTGGTTATCAAGTATTTCATAAACAATTGGACAAATTTTGGTAAAACCTTCAGAAAGTAATCACTGGATGTACATCTACAACTCACTGACATTTGGAGTCAACCCAATTCAAGATGACCACCACAGCTAATCTAATGTTGCCAATAAAACTATAACATGCTCATGTAACAGTTGTAAAACAGGAACACACTGGACTCAGGCTCTGCGACGGTTTATTCCTACAAAACAGAGTGTGGGACACACTTAACCACGAGGCGCACTCAGTCACAGTCAAATCCCAGCAGCTCAGTTAGGCAGCCTCTCCCTGACTGCTCTATTTACAACAAATGGAATAAAGAAAAATAAGATTGTATACAAATCAATCTCAACAAAATGTTAATACATAATGCAAAATAATCTAAATAAAAAAACAAAACATAATACAAAACTCAAAATTCCTACCGTATGTAAAAGAATGCATTTCTGTAATAAAATAATTAAATTAAAAGATACAAAACCAAAACAGAATCACAGAGTCACGTACCTACAAAACAGAGTGTGGGACACACTTAACCACGAGGCGCACTCAGTCACAGTCAAATCCCTGCGGCCCAGCAGACACATTTTGGAAAGAAACGTGGAAGGAAAATTTCAACCAAACTATATAAAAGTAACATTTTAAGTTCAACCAAACCCAAAGTTTTTTTTAAGACACTTAACATTGTATTTTTATGCAACACATAACTGTTAGAACTATATTTTAATGTTAGAAATATTACTGAGAGTGAGGTGTAGCATTAGCATGCATCTTACCAGCAGCTCAGTTAGGCAGCCTCTGCCTGACTGCTGCAGCCGCGTCCCAGAGCTCCGCCCCGTGCAACACCAAATACCATCCTCCCAAAATAATATCAGAAACCAAAAATGAAAAGCAGTATGAACAGAAATAGTCCTACCAGACATGTAAATTAAACAAAAAGGCGTTTTGAGAAGGTTCATTAAAACAATGTAAGTAAATAAATAAATAAAATTAACTCAGCTACATATATATTATGGTGGTTCTCAAACATTTCATAATGGAAGAGGAAGAAGAAAGGTTTTCAGGCTTGGGCCAGCTCCTCTGGGGGAATCCCAAGGTGTTCCCAGGCCAGCGGAGAAACGTAGTCCCTCCGGTGTGTCCTGGGTCTTCCTCTGGGCCTCCTCCCGGTGGGACGTGCCCGGAACACCTCACCAGGGAGGTGTCCAGGAGGCATCCTAACCAGATGCCCGAGCCACCTCAACTGGCTCCTCTCGAAGTGGAGGAGCAGCAGCTCTACTCTGAGCCCGTCCGGGATGACAGAGCTTCTCACCCTATCTCTAAGGGAGAGACCAGACACCCTGCAGAGAAAACTCATTTCAGCTGCTTGTATTCACAATCTCGTTCTTTCAGTCGCTACCCAAAGCTCGTGACCATATATGAGGTTAAGTGACAAAGAACCCCCTAAAATTCTGCTAGAAGATGTGAATTTAGCACTGCTAAGTATCCCTACTGACACCATCACAGAGACCAATAAGCTGTTATACACTACAGCAACAGTAATCCTTGACATAGTTGGCTGTAAGATCAAGCTTACAAGTAATAGGGAGTATTGACCCCCTTGAAGGAGGAGGCTGGAAGCTAAGATCAAGGAACCTCAAAGAGAAATCAGCCAGCTTTAAGAGCAACAGAAAGAGACTGCCAAATTATGCCTCAAAGCTCTGGCTACTTATCTGAGGAAGTACACTCAAGAAGCACAAACCAGGAAAATAGACAGGGTGTTTGTGAGGATTTGGATTTTTTGTGTTTCTGTTTTGTTTTCTTTATTGTTTTGTTGTGGGTTTCAGATAGTGTTTTAGTTTGGTTTTTCCTGTTCATGTTCAGTATTCACTCCTCCTCCGTCACTCTTTTGCCCTCCTTATCACGCCCATCTTCACCTGTCTGTAATTATCCCCACTCACCTGTTTCCACTTACCTCCTCACCCTTAGTATTCAAAAACCCGGTCACTTCTCTCACTATCCGTCGGTTCATTGTTTGATGTTGTTTGGTATGTTTTCGTGCTCCTGGTTTCTGTCTCTGTGCTTGTTCCTGTGTTCGTCGCTCGTGCCGCATGTTCTTGCCCTTGTTGTTTTATTTAGCCCCTGCTGCCACGTCAGCTTTTTGTTTTTGTTTTGTTTATTTTTTACTTTAATAAATTAGTTGATTTAAAAGATGAGTCTGCGCTCTGGGTTCGCCTCCGTCATCCCAATCCCTTACAGAATGAACGGACCAAACCAGAACCCTGCAGACTCCTTCGTCTGCGTTACGCTCACCCCAGAGGAGAAAGATCAGATATTGGCGGAGCTGCGGGAGGAGCACCTGCTCGCTTTTCTTCGTGGGCCCTGTCCTTCTGTAACTGCCGTCGGCGTAAGAGGAAGCCAGCTGCGTCAGCCTCCACGTCTCCATCAGTGGTGACAGCCTCTCCGGTGGGTCGGACCGCCGCCACCACGGCCTCTCCGGTGGGTCGGACCGCCGCCACCACAGACTCTTCGGTGGATCGGCCGGACATCACCAGCTCTCAGTCTGTTCGGTTGGACACTACCACGTGCACTTCTTCCACATCAGTACTCTCATCTCCAGCTACCAGTTCACAGTTTTCCCCCGAAGAACTCATAAACATCTCCAACCAAGTCAATAGACTGTTCTTCTCAACTGCTACCAGCACTGATCCAAGACACAATCTAGTCACTTGCAACATCATCGAAAGTATCCTCCTGTCCCATCCTGGTCTCCTCAGTCTGGCTCATTACTCCAGCATCTTTGCTACAGTGATACAGTTAAAAGAACATTTAATTAATTCATCCACATATTGTCAGCCATCTTCACCCCCAGTTCACCGTTCCTCCCGTCACCCGAGTCAGCCAGATCTCACAGCCTCGTCCCCTGACCCGCCTGCAGCGCCTTCAGTCCCGTCTCCTGACTCACCTGCAGCGCCTTCGGTCCCGTCTCCTGTGATCTGTTTACAAACAAAGTTTTTCCTGTAAACAGTCACTCCTCTGTGACCAGATGCCCTGGAGAGTTCAGGTAGGCGCAATCAGGTGGCAAAAGTTCACAAAAAGTATCAGACTCACCCACAGCCATCCAGGTTTCCGTGATGCACATGAAATCCAATCCAGACAATGTAAAAGAAAATCCTTTAAGATAAATGTTTTATTGGCTAGAGATCTAGATGCAGCGCTATCCTGCAGTTCCTCAACTGGTCCACTCCCAAGAATCCGACAGGAACTGATCAGATCTAAATAACGTCAGGAAATGAAGCGGCAATAAGGTAATCCAGTATCTTGATAGGGAATGCCCGCAGGGCCTATCAGAGAGGCCTTCAATCTCACCAGCCATCTGCTGTGTTTCCCCCGGCACTTATGCCTTCTAATTGCAGGTGGCTCTGAGGTACAATAGATGTGAAGTGGTATCTCACAGAAAGGCGAAACATGATAAGTTCTTTGGTCATCATATGTTTTTTATCAGATTTTCACTGAAGGGTCTGAGATTTAAGTGTTTGGTAATCATATATCAGCAGAGCATTGATTTTTGATTTTCACAGTAAAGAACAGCAGAAACAACATAAACATAAACAATATGTTTGTCATGGATTCTGTTCATAACTTATATGGAATTTTACTGAATTTCTTGGTGCAGCTAGGGAGCAGTCTAGTTTGGTGGGCTCAGGATACCATTCCTGTTATTTGCCGATGATGTGGTTCTGTTGGTACCATTATGCTGTGACCTCTAGGTCTCACTGGAGCAGTTCGCAGTCTCGAGTGAAGCAGCTGGGTTAAGGATCAGCACCTTCAAATCTGAGGCCACGGTCCTTAGTCGGAAAAGGGTGTACCGCTCTCTCTGAGTTGGGAATGGGGTGCTGCCTCAAATAGAGGAGTAGATAAAGAGGGGCCAAACCCCTCCCTAACTGATAAATTTGCGAAATGAGTGCATTTTCAAGCGAAAATAGTTTACACTCATTAGGAAAGATGTTTGTCATTTCAGGAACTGGCAACATCACTGTGTGTCATCCTTGGTTTATAGGTATTTCCTTTTGTTCTTATGTTAATAAATACTTTTTAGCGGTGGCCATAGCCATCAAAAATCACCAGTGGATGCACAGCCAGTACAAACTTTTGCAGAAGTGCCAACACATAGATATGAATGGGATTGGAAGTGGATCCAAGTACCCAGTGCTTCCTATGTGAAAGAATCATAATCAGTCCATCATATTGGAAGAACAGAAAGATACTTAAATAATTTTCCATAAACAGAAAAGTCTCACAAAAACGTGCACAGTTCAGTGTTAAAATTTGATCAAAAGAGGTATGTTAGGGTTTTTAATGTTACCAGCCTTTGTGCTTATGTGTAAAACTGCCTACGTGACAAACAAAGGTCAGACGTCGGGTGCCACACCATCTGGCTCTCCCAAACAGTTATGTGTTATTGTTAACCCCTTACCACGCGATGGCCCGCCCGCAGGCCGGTTTTTTTGCATTTTCTATTCAAATCTGTACAGTATTTGCTACATTTATTGTTTTTATGAACTTAAATTTCAAAATAGCGGTGTTTTGGCACCACTTTTGATTGACGATTCGTCTGACCAACTGGGTTGCTCTCTGGCCCCCCTAGAGCCCCTCTAATTTCCCATGCATGAAGTCATGAAAGTCTCCTCCCCTCATTTGCAAGCCTATAGCTCCGGTCAGTCAGCTCCCAAGCGGGTTCTGACACCACAGGCGGGTAGCCAATGAAATTCCGGTCATGTGATTTTTCTGGGAGGGGGGTTGGAACTTTTCAACACTCCCAAATCAGTCTGCGAATAACGGTCTAACAGAGAGGCTGCTTCATGCGTCCTGCGCGTAAATGCTGTGAAGACTGTTTTTTGTACTTTTTTCAACATAATAGCTGGCGAAATGACCAAAGGAGATAAAATACACAACAGAAGAAGTTCTGGAGCTGGTGAAGAAAAGAAACAGCAACTTTTTAGACCGGGATCTATCTGATAAAAAGAGAGATGCCTTTCTCGAAGGATAATACGTCTGTGATCAGTAAGTGCTAACTTTTTTTTCACAAGTACTCATTGTTTATATGCTGCTTACTGTTTATATGTTACTCATTGTTTATAGACGGCGCTTTGTTTATCGGTGTGTGTGCGAAATGTCCGGATAGTGAGTTAGTTTCATATTCGAACATAGTAAAATGCTAAACACAGATTTTGTGCGTTTCGAAGTACTTACTAAAGTATTACTTGAGAGAAAAAAAGTCTCCATCTTTTATTTACTTTTTAGCTGTGTCCGTTTTAGCTGTGTATAACGGGGTAGTGGAGTGGAGGTCAGTAGCTTAGCATGTCGGTGTTTGTGTGAGGACAGAAACGTTAAATGGAGCAGGTGAGTTGCTGTGCAGACCCCTGAAAACAGAGCAGCCAACGGAAAAAGGAGAGGTGTTTGTGTGAATGTAAACGTGAAGGCTCGGATGGATCAAGAAGCTCCTTCTTTTTATTTTCTCCATGAACGGCGCTGCGGCGGACATTTTGGTCAGGTCGCTTCAAAGTGAGAGCGGACACGACGTAGCACTGCCTGTTTTTCGTGTGAGGCGGGTGTGTGTGTGTGTGGGGGGTCGACGGTCGGACATTTTGGCCAGGGCAGACACCGTAGTCCGGGCGGACATGACGAAGCACCGCTATTTGTGTAGGGGTGTGTGTGTGTGAATGTATTTATAACTAATGAATAACGAATTGTTTTTTTTAATTATTTTTATTTTCAGGATTTCTGCTGTTTGGACCAGGCAGTTACCTGGGTTATCGACAAATTCGTGGATGGGTTCACGGATCGACCAGCACTCAGACTGTGATGAACAGGAGCGAAATTGCAAACTACTCCGAACTGGCTGATATTCCATCATCAAAGACAATGGCCTCTGGACTAAATGCAATTTCTGGACTCAGAATATGGAAAAGGTTAAAATCTTGGAGAAGCTGCTCNATTTCGGAACAACAGATTGGACCTGAAATTCGGCTATTTGGATTCGAGAATGTACCAGCAAAGACTTCAAGGCAGACTCAAAACAAAGTCAGCCTGTTCCAAAACAACTCTGTTATTATCTACATTTGGCTTCCCAATGTGACCTTGAAGGTCAAAGTCTGATCAAGTCTCCATGGAATTTATGTCAACAGAAGCTTTTCCCCCGTCCGTTGCCTGTGAACATTCATGGACTTTCCTGCAAACACACACGCACACACCAATGCATTACACTGCTTTCTACCATCTGGAAAACACTCACACACATTCTCATACTCATACTTGCCTTTTTTTTCCTTCCTTCCTTCCGTTGTTCCTTATTTAGATTATCTATATATATTAGAAATTCTTACGTTGGCTGTTCAGAGGGCCTTGGTACAGTTAGTTAGAGTTTGTACCTTAGTTTAGTTTAGTCATGTTTAGTTTATCTTAGCATCTCTCATGTTGGCTGTTTGGCGGGCCTTGGTAATGTTAGTACCTTAGTTTGGTTATGTTTAGACCTTAGTTAGTAATTGTTATGTCGGCCGTATAGAGGGTCTGGTACCATTTAGAAAGCTCGGTATCATTAGCTTAGCATTCTCATGTTTTAGATTACTTATACAAACTGTACACTTAGTTTAGTTTATCTTGTTTAGCTTTTGTGTTTCATTATGTTTAATTGTGTTTCAGTGTTTAATTACTGCATTATCATGTTCTGTAACTTTGTCTGAAATTTTTTTCTTGTGTTGTAAAGCACTTCGAGTCGCCTTGTGCTGAAAAGTGCTATATAAATAAATGTACCTACCTACCTACCTATAAAAGTTTGTTATTTCAATTAATAAGTACAGGAATAAAATATACACATTTGTTTCTCTTTTGGACAATTGGCAGCAATAACTTTTACAACATGTGTGTTAAGGTTTAGAATTAAACAACTCAGCTGCAATGTTATTTGTTTTTTTGTTTTTGTTTTTTTTTATTATTTTTCTTCTCTTTTTAAGTTTCACCTGGGGGATGACAAAACATATTCATCACTGTCTCTCTGGCAAATAGGGGTTGCAAGATAAGTTTTCCTACCAAATGAAACAATGACATTAAAATAAAGTGTTGGTTGGACGGGCAGGTAGGTTTTTCGTATCTTGTGTTTATGTTTTGTTTCTTCTACCAGATGTCCCCTTCTTCTTCTTCTTTTTTACCTTTCACTTTTTCTTTTGTTTTTCAATTAATATATTCTTTGACATGATTAAAGGGGAGTGTAATGAGCTTAATGTGGGATTAATATCAAATATTACATATTACATATTTTCTATAATCAGAAGAGGGGAGTGTAATGGCAGAATTTACTGTAGGGTAACACCTGTTGTTTATAAGTCCTGATAATGTTGTGACTTCTGTTCCAAGTCCCATGGGGTCTCACAGAATGAACTTGTTTATAGAAGTGATGTTGAATTTTCTTCTCATGGGAACCTGACTGACATGCTTTCCCTAACTCCTCCTTCTGGTCCAGTATTTAATTATCTTTAATAAAAGCACTTGTGTTGACTTGGGGGGGCCAGAGCTTGGATTAGGAGCTTCCCCATTCGGACCTGGGACTCTGATGTTAATTCCTTATTGTCTTTAATGCTCTCTATATTTTGTTCACAACATATAAATAAACCTGTTTGAGTGATTTCATCTAACAGTGCCTGGAAATTGATTTTTTGCTGCCACAACAGCATTCAGCATCTGTTATGTGTGACTTTATGATCCTTAACAGATGACAAAAACTTATAGAAAATGTATGAGACTGATTTTATTATTAAACAGTAATGACATAAATGTTTGGTGCCCAAATGAGTGCATAAATATTTATTTAATCATCATCATCATTATCATCTTTATTTATAAAGCGCTTTAGCACTAGCCACAGCTGAAACAAAGTGATGAACAACAGTAGTAATTAAAAGAATGCATAAAATAAAGTGGCAAAACTAAGTGCACAATAATAGATGAAAAGCCTATATAAAACCCAATAAAATTACACAAATAAACAGAGAAAAACAGAGCCAATAAAATGAACTGAAATCAAATAAAATCAAATCTCAGTTAGGTTGAAGGCCAAAGACTAAAAATAAGTTTTCAGGCAAATTTTAAAAATGGATAGTGAAGGGGCCTGTTGAATGTGCAAAGGCAGAGCATTCCGTAGTTTAGGAGCACAGACAGAGAAAGCCCTATCTCCTCTAAGCTTCTGCTTAAACATGGGAACAATCAGGAGCAACTGGTCAGCAGACTTGAGTGACCGAGGGGGAGTATAGCGGTAGAGAAGCTCTGCAAAATAGGGTGGGGCAAGACTGTTTAAAACCTTAAAAATGAACAAAACAATTTTAAAACAAACTCTAAAATACACAGGAAACCAGTGGAGAGAAGCTAAAATAGGGGTAATATGGTCTCTCTTACGTGTTCCTGTTAAAAGTTGTAGTTGCAGCCTTGTAAGTGAGGACTGGCTGACTCCAAAAATAAAGGTAATTACAGTAGTCCAGCCATGATGAAATAAAAGCATGGATTACTGTTTCAAACTGTTGCCTGGAAAGAATAGGTTTTACCTTTGCTAATTTTCGTAAATGATAAAAACTAGACTTGACTGTAGCATTTATGTGATTGTCAAGCTTAAAATCACTATCCATTTTAAAACCAAGATTTGTGACTGTGGTCTTAACAAACATTGCCAGTCGGTTTAGGTCAACTGGAGAATTTGGGCATGCTTCACTAGGTCCAAAAACAAGTATCTTGCTCTTTTTTTTCATTAAAATGCAGAAAGTTGAGAGCCATCCAAGCTTTGAGGTCTTTGAGACACAAAAAAAGGGTTAATGGAGCAGGCATCAACATGCCTTAAACCAGAAATATTTATAATTTTTCAGTTTTTCAACATATAAACACTCACAAATAACAGCTATACACTCGTACCGCAGATAAATCTAGAACTGCTAATTGAACTAATCTGCATGTTTTTGAATTTTGGCAGAGAACCAGCACATCTGGAGAAAACCCACTCAAGCACAGGGGAAACATGCATCTCATTGTAGAAAGGCCCCATCTGGGTGTCAAATCCAAGACCTTAGTCCTGCAAAATGACAACACAAACCACTGCGTGCATTGGCATAAAGAAAAAGACAAAAAAAAGCACTTTGGCATTTACATTTTTATCATTTAAAATGCTGATTATGGGTTTATCACTTAAGACTCTTCAGTCTGATTTTTATGATGAAAGAAACGATGACTCTTTGCTGATTTTAGGACAGAATAACACATGCAATACAAAAAGACATTGACATTCTGTAGTCACTTTAGTGCCACCATAAATTAAATGTAAATGAAATTAGTTTTTAAACATGTAATTCAGGACTCCGGCAGAATCTGGTTTCAACTTACTGATTTTAGATAAATGACAACACATTGAATGTCAAATTTTGCTTGCACAAAACAACCTTTTAAGATGTTTGGAAATTTCTTTCATTTTGATTCCATATATGAATGGGTTAAACAAAGGATGATATAAAAACACTTGTATTGTCATTATAAAGTGAACTGTTTGGGGAAAATCTGACTCCACTCGAGCTATAATTACATCATATGCCACCAAACAGAAATAGCTGATTAAAACCAACAGGTGAGGTACGCAGGTCTCAGCAACTTTTTTTCTGAATGTTTTAGAACTTTTATAAGATATTGTAAATATCTTTGCATATGTAAATACTGTAAAGAGCATTGGAAGATATACACTATTTATTAAAGCAACAACCCCGAAAACTGTAATAGGTCTTGATCTCACACAATGAGCTGAGTAAATGACATTGTTGCAAATTATTCCTTTTACTTTTAAGTTACATATTTTAGCTTTAGCACTTTGGATTGCCTGCACTGCAATGTGGCAAGCAGGAAAGAACCAGGCTAGAACAAGAAAAATGTTTACTGTGGTTTTTGTCATGATTGTAGGATATTTTAGAGGTTTACATATAGACACATATCTGTCAAAAGCCATCACTGCCAAGAGTAAGAACTCTGCCCAACCTACAGAGTAAAACATAAAAAATTGAAAGTGACAAGCCGAATATGAAATGATCTGTTTTTTAGATAAAAAGTCAATCAGGAGCTTTGGGTAAATAGTGGTGCTGTAAAGAACACAGTTAAATAACAAAGCTGCAATGAAGATGTACATGGGCTCATGAAGGCTTTTGTTTGTCCAGATCAGATACACAATGATAGAATTACAACAAATTATCAAAATATATACTGTAAACATAATAGCAAAATACAAATACTTGTATTTGTTCAGTTCCACATACCCCCACAGAGTTATATAGGAAACATTTACCTCATTATCCATGAATATTCTTTAAACTACTGTAACTGTTCATGTATTGAAAAGTAAATGTTTGCTGCACTAGATCATTATTCAGTCTGCAGTGTATTTTTCTTTTTCTGAATTTAGAGACCGTAAAAGTGGTATTTTGTCATCTGCAAAATGTACAAACTGTCTGTAGGAAGTTTTTTATTAGATTCTGCTCCTCACTAAGGAGTTAATCCCTGGAGGCCAATCATACCGTTTCCCTGTTTCCTCTGTAAAGCTGTAACATGACATAACTATAGTATTCCACACCAAGTAAGATAAAGTCAATATAACATAAAGCCTAGACAATGTAAATCCCTCATATAATTGCAGAAATCTAGATTACAGTTTTAGCTGAATTTTCTTTTTACCTTCTTTGTTTGTAACTTGCTCCATGCGATCCAGAATGGAGAAGCGGGCAAAGAAAATGGATTGATGGATAGATGTTTGTAACTTGTTCAAAAAAGAGAAAAAGTGGTTCAGAAAGAGTAAGACTGAAGCCAGGTTCATAGATGTTGAGAAGTTATTGTGTGTTTTTACTTTATAATTACACAAACAGAACTCAGAACAGTTGCCATATCCTGCTCCCTTTGAGAGCTAAAAACTGGAAAGTACATTTCTTTTATTAGTTTTAAACAGCTTTTAAAACTATGTTTCCTTTTTGACTCGTTTTTATTCTACAGTCTGTTCCCTGTTACCTGTCTCTATTGTTTCTACCTGTGTTCCAGTTTTGTATTTTTGTCTAGTTTATACATGTGGTGATTTGGCTTTTTCTGGGTTTTGTTTTTGTTTTAGTTTATTTAAGTTCTCTGGTTTGTGTTTGTGTTTTGTTTCCTATTTTTAGTTATCTGGTTTTTGTTTTCTTCTTGGTTCATCTAGGTTCTGTCCTCCTCGTGTTTGTGTTTTCATTTCCACTCTCCCCCATTCATTCACTTGTCTGTCAGCCACGCCCATCTTCACCTGTCCCGACTCAGTAATCATTCCACCTGTTCCCACTCACCTCGTTATCCCCAGTCTTAAAAGCCCAGTCACTCTTCCCATACCTCACTGGTCCATTGTTTGATGTTGATGTTTGTTTCTTGCTGTCTCGCTCCGTGTTTCCTGTTTCCTGTTTCCTGTTTCACTTTGAATTTAGTTTTTTGTTTGCTGCCTTGTCAGCTTTTGTTTTTGTTTGTTTCTTTGTTTAATAAATGAGTTTTCTTTTTAAGTCTGCAACCTGGGTTCATCTCCGTCATCCACATCCTGACAATACATTTATTTGCCTCCTGCTTCATGTGAGCTCTGGTTTGTTACCTTCACCAAGGAGGTTATGTTTTTGATAGTGTTGGTTGGTTTATTTGTTCATTTGTCTGTTTACACAATTACCTAAAAACTAATTAACAGATTTTGATGACATTTTCAGGAAATGTTGGGGTTGCTGGCTGTCTCTAAAAGGGTCCAGGAGGATGTCTTCTGGCAGTTCCTAAGAGGGTCCAGAAGGATGCTTTTCTGCTAGTGATGTTTGAAAGAGTCTAGACTAATGCCTCTCCCCTCCTTGTCTCCATGGGGGTCTGAATGGATGCCTTCCAGTTCCATATCCCCAGAGGTTTGGACGAACGCTGCCCAGCTATAAGTCTCCAGAGGGTTCCGGATAGAAGGCTCTTAGGTTCATATCTCCGGGGGCATCTGGAAGGACACCTGTCAACCTCCATTCATCAAAGATGTCTGTGGGACTCCGGTAGTCACCAGTTTCTGTGTCACCAGAGTCACCAGCACATGTGATCTCCCTAGCACCAGTTATCAAGGGTCTCCAGCCAGAGATAGCTCTCCCAGTCTGCAGCTGTTGAGCCCTCTGAACCCTCAACAAAAGGGCACTCTCAGTCTTCTACCTCTGAGCCTCAGCTCCTCAAAGCCCTTTGAATCTCATCTCATGACCCCTCCAAGACTCAGGTCTCTAAGTTCCTCGAGTCTCCAATCTTTATGTTTCTCAAGCCCCCAGTGTTGCTTGCAGTGTCTAATGCAGAGCCTCCTGAGTCTCCAGTAGTTTCTATGGGAGATCATCCAGTGATGCTTGCAGCTACTCCTGGGCCTTTTCTCCTCAAGCCTTCTGACCCTGCAGTTTCAGTACCAGACCCACCACTCCAGTATCAGAGCCTCCTGAGTTCCTGGTTCTAGTGCCTCCAGGGCCCCTTCCTCCAGAGTGTCCAGGTTCTCCATGTCTTGAGTCTTCAGAGCCACCTCACCTTGGGTCTCCAGGCTCTTCGGGCCTCCAGGATCTTTACATCTGCATTCAGTCTCTGACGGGGTTCAGTGCCATCCACCTGAACTCTGTCTCTAGTTTGAATGCACCTCAGTATGTCCACCCAAACCCTGTCTCTAGTCTGGACGTGCCCTGAGCCGTCCATCCAGTCCTTTTGAACGAAATTGTGTCTGCCTCAGGACTTATTACCTTGACTATTTTTTTTAACTGCACTTTAAGCCCTCCATCCTGGTTCCTCCCTTCCTCCTTCTCAAGTTATGTCATGTTTTTTGGATGTCAGGTGCCATCCCTTAGGAGAATGTTTTGTTTTGTTTTCTTGGTAGTTTTGTGTTTACTGTGAAATTTGTTTCCTTTGTTTTAATTTTTATTAAATGTGTTTTATGTTCCTCTGTGTTTATGTTTGTTATTCCTTGTGTTCCTCTGTACCCACACCACTTCTTCCTCTGTCAGCCTCTGCTCTCCTTTCCTGCCATGCCCATCTTCTCCTGCTTCTTGTTTCATTTAGCTCAGCTGCCTCTCATCTCTATGTTAACTCAGTCCTATTTAATCCCATCTCTTTTGTTCATCCACAGTCAGGCTTTACATGGCTTTGGGCCTCCAGTTTCCCCCCTGTGTCTGTTTGTGTTTTTTCTTTGGAAGTTTGTGCTGCCACATCGCCATTTTGTTTTGTTATTAAATCTTTAAAGCTGAACTGAAATGTGTTTTGAAGCTAACATCAGTGAAAATATAGCCATAACTATGTTTTTTTGTAACAATTTTAAATTAAAAAAAATACTATACTATATTTTTTGGTAATTCTGAAATTGAAGAAACCACTCAGGGGTTTTTGGCTTTTTCTGTAACTATCGCTAATCCGCTGAAGTTCAGCCATTCATCAGTGAGTGGTTAAATACCAGTACAATATAGTTCAGTTTGTTGGAATTAATTGTTCAAACCGGCCAGAGAATACCACTGGAGTTTCATTTTTTGGCTTCCCAAAAGACAAAAACCTTCTTCAGATTTGGATCCATAATCTCCAATGTGGAAATTACTATCAGAACTTGGTTCAGATAACATCAAAGAGGAGCACTGCTCCAACCCTAGTTATGTGGTGGGCTGACTTCACGCCAAAAAACAGGACCGTTTGCCAGCAGCAGTCCTAACTGTTTTTAATTTTAAAAGAAAGGCAAATGGAGAGGCAGGTCGGTGGCCAGAAAGTCCCAGTAGGCCTTGTAGAACTGCACTGTGAGCCCGTCAACGCCCAGGGACTTCTGGCCCTGCATACTGAGGAGGGCTGTGTGGAGTTCTTGAAGCCCCAGGGGGCGCTCTAGGTCGGAGTTGGTCTCCTCAGAGACCTGGGGTAGTTCATCGCAGAACTCCCGGAACATTTCCTCGTTCTCTTTATATTCACTATGGAACAGAGAACTGTAAAACTCCACAGCCCTCCTCCTGATCTCACCTGGTTCACTCAGTTGCTTTCCTGTGTCCGACAGCAAAGAGTGGATCAGCTTCCTCTGCCCGTGCTTCCTCTCCAAGCTGAAGAAAAAGCCAGAGGGAGCATCCATCTCCATGATGTTCTGGATCCGGGACCTGACCAATACGCCTTGGACTTTATTTTCCAGCAGATTTGCTAAAGTTAGCCTTTTAGATTTGAGAGCTTCAATATGCTCTCAATTTCCTGTGGATTCACAAAGTCATTCTAATTCCACAATATTTATCTCCAGATCTCTGATAGATCTGGAAATGTCACGGGTGACATTCAGAGTGTGCTGTTGACTCAGCAGTTTTATCTGAACTTTTCCATAGTCCCACCACTGTCTCAGACAAGTAAAATCAGACTTTTTTTTGTCTAAAACCAGTCCAAAAATAACGTAAAACCTCCCTAAAATCCTGATCATAAGTTAGAGCTCAGTTAAAATGCCAGTAAGCGCTTCTAGGTAAAATGTTTCTGATAAAACACTACCTAAAAGCAACAAGTGATCTAAAAAAAAGACACCGGTAAAATCTGGCAGGCTTTAAATACGTTAAAACAGTGTTTTAAACAATAAAAACGATTGAGATGAGCTAAAGAGATTCTGGTTTTTTTATGTAGGACCATGTGTACTGCCTGGAGCCTGCATGCATCCTCCTCCATACATCCACCAGACCATGAGACGAGACCAGGCGCCGCAGAGTATGTTGGGCCGCTGGATGCGATCTAAAAATTCATTTTCAGTGCAATTAAAATCCCCACCTATAAAAACATTATAGTCCTCAGACCCACAATCACCCAACCTTTCCCCAATCTTTTCATAAAAACGCTTTTTCTCTGCATTGGTGATAGGAGCATAAATGTTAATAAAAACTATACATAAAAGATCAAACTTTGTCTTGACTAAAAGACACCTCTCCTGAATGACATGTTCAACTTCAAGAGAGTTTGGGATGAAAGCTCTGGAAAAAAAGGAGGCCCACCCCTGCGCTCTGGGAGGTGCCATGACTTAAAATGACCTCCCCCCTCCACTCTCTGCCCCAGTCTGTCTCTATTAAATGATCACTGTGCGTTTCCTGCAGGTAAATTACATCGATTTTCTTTTGGTTTGATAAATCAAAGCACGTTTTTCAGCCTCTCTCGCCCCGTTAAGATTCAAAGATGCTATTTTAAAAGAATCCATATTAGGTAAGAAGCTAAAAACAAAATACCAAAAGACCATAAAAAATAATAAAGTGCAACTATGCATTATTTAAATCAAAGTTGTTTTCTAACTTTTGTCATTATTTTCTTTAACCTAAAAACCTCTGAATCTGTAAAACCTGATAGCTCTTTGTTCCTTATATGATGTCTTACACAGAAATAAAATAGTCTCAAATTAGGAAAATGACTTTCAGTCTTTACACCTCTAAGTCCTTTAGTGTGTTCTAAAAAAGTTTTAAAAGATTCTGAAGGGTATTTTAGTTCTCTTATGCTCGTTTGTGATACAGATATCTTGCTGGTGTCAGAGACTCAGCTCTCAGCGTCGCTAGTGTCCGACAGCTCTTTCCTCTCTGCAGCCAGCTTGCTGGCCTGTTTACTGGCCTGCACAGCAGCCACCACATTCCTCCTTTTGCTTCGCCTCTTTAACGGAGCTGAAACCTCCAGCTCCATCGTGTCCTCTGCTTCACCCGTCTCTCCTGCCACTCAAGCTACAAAAACCAACTCTGCATTGTTCTGTCCCTCCACCTGCACCTCTCCTTTCCCTCCCTGATCTCCACACACTAAATACTCGTCATCGCCCCTCACCTCCTCCTGCTCTCCCTGCACACCACCTCTCTCTACCACTTCACTTTCACCCTCACCATCATTTACCCCACCACCACCACCACCATTCCCCCCATCACCACACAACACCGTGCTTCCATCCTTTCCCACACATACACTCATTTTTACAGCTTCCTCACCTTCCACTACTGAACCCTCAACAATACCTTCTGCCAGTTCTCCTGTAGCAGACTCTTCCGCCACCACCGTGGGTTCCGCCACCACCGTGGGTTCCGCCACCACCGTGGGTTCCGCCACCACCGTGGGTTCCTCCACCGCAACAGCGGGCCCCTCTGCTGCCGCCGCGGATTCCTCTGCCGCAACTGCGGGACCCCCCGCAGCCGCCGCAGGCTCCTCCGCTGGAGCAGCTTCGTCAAGTGGGTCTTCCACCTGCTCAGAAGCAGTGGACCGCTGCTTCACCACATTCAGCAGGGCCGGCCCGGCCCTGTCGGGACACATTTTTACAATGTGCCCCTCCTGACCGCAGCCAAAGCACTTCATGTTGGAAGACGTTGCAAAAAGCACATAATCGAAATCATCTAATCTAACATGAAAGCGCAAGTTTAGTTCCTCATCACGTCGGTTCAATATCATAAACAGTTGTCTCCTATGGGAGACAACATGTTTCAACAACGGTGATTTGCAGCCTGATGGAACTTTTTTAACTGGCGACACCACCTTGCCGTGCCGAGACAACTCTTTTATCAAAAACTCGTTGCTAATGAACGGAGGTACATTTGAAAGTGTTACCTTAGTAGCAGGCAGTGTTAACGGCGATACATGTAGAAACAAGCCGCTCACAGAAACGCCCACCTCCACCAGCTGTTGAGCCTGCTCCACTTTTTCCACAAACAAGACGACAGCTCCATTCATGCGAGCTGCCGACTTGATGGACCCATGTCTGATTACTTCTCCCACGGCTAAACAAACTTCCTCCACGCTGCACGGAGAACCAGCGCCTACCTTGACGCCGTTCTTCCTTGTCAGCGCGGAGAAAACCCCACCACCAGACACCATGGTGTCGTCAGACGCCGGCCAGCCAGGCACGCCTGACGGCCACACCCGAACCCAACCAAAAAAAAACTTAAAACGTGACAAACTAACACAAAAAAACCACAACTAAACTATTAACATAAGCACCAAGTGAAAAACAGTAAGAAAAAAACAGAGATAGAAAATATACAAACACTCTCGCACTCTCTCTTCTTCCACTCTTCCACACACTCCCTCTCACAAGAAGAAGAAGAAGAAGAACACTCCCTGCCAGATTATTGAACGGTTAACCCCAGGCATGGACTTCTCAAAGTCCATTTCTCAAAGTCCATGCCTGCCTTCTCGATCACAAACCCTTGCCTGACTCTCGACTCTCGATCCTTGCCTGCTCCTTGCCTGACACCTTCACAGACTCTGACTCTTGGAAACCGATCTCGCTTCCCCACACTGGACTACGTCTACTGGTTTGTAACCTTTTGGATTTGGCTTCTAACTTCTGACCTCCTGGCCTTGACCCCTTGCCTGTCCCTGGACTCTCACTCTAGCCTAAGCCCTTCGCTGAAAGACCTTGCCCCTCTCTACTCACAGCCCTCGGTGGTCTTACCTGCCCCGAGCTTTCCTCTGCTCCACAAAGAGAGTGCAGTTCTGGGAACTAGTGTTCCTATTAGCGTAGCAGCTATAATAAAAACCTTAAAACTTTGCCTTTGTCTGCTTGGTCTGAATCCACCGAGCCCTGTAAAAAACAGTATTTATTTCTTCCAAGAGTCAGCAAACACAGAACACATCCATGTGGCAAACTATTTTACATCATCCAAGCACAGTTATAGCTGTCCTAATGCTATTAGTTGGCAGGAAGCTGCATATTTTACTTACATCAGCAGCATTTGAACACTCACAGAGCAGGTGTGACCTTATGCCAGACATGTTTGGGTGCCATGTCCCTCTCTGCAGTGCCCCCCTTTCACTATGGGAACAAACAGGGCTTGTAACATCAGCACCCAAAGTTACTTTACAAAAAGGTAAAATCAGAACCAGTAAAATCAGATCAAACGATTGCAATTAAGAAGCACTCATTTGTGAAATTAAAGTTTACAAGAAATGAAACATCAGTGTTAATAGTGTTAGTCCTGACTACATTTAACTTGCTCCTTACTTAGTTTCTGTCAAAACTGGTGCTCTTTATTCATTTCTTTTAATCTTTTTTTTTCGTACATCTGTATGACTGACAAAAAATTTAATTAAGATTTAGAAAAACAATAATTTCTCTTGTTATAATAAAGAATTTTACATTAAAAAAATGTTAGTAGCATCCCAGTTTTTGTACCACAACTTCTAATTCATAGTCACTTAAAAACAGTGACAGAAGTTAAGAAAATAAATAAAAATATTTGAAGTGTTCATACTTTTTTGGCCTTATAGTCCACATTCATATATATTAATATAAAAGGACAATTCAAAAACAACATTGAATTATTGCACTAAATTTTTTACATTTTATTTCAGGCTAGCAGTTTTCTGCTGGGCAAACAGATCAAACTGATTAAAAACGACAGAACAAACAGCAACATAATCTGTGATTTTTTTTTTTCCTGATGATTCTGATACAGATACATGTTTAAACAGCTAAATGTGTCTAGTCATCATCAGAGCAGCAAAAACAGACTATATTTTTGACAATCACTAAATATTGTATTGTTAAAAAATGCAGACAAATATAGACTTAGACTTTGGTTGAACAAATAAGTTTTAGATATTTAGAAATTTCTTTCATCTTCAACCCATATATGAATGGATTTAACAAAGGATGATATAAGAGCACTTGCAATGTCATTATAAAACGAACAGTTTGGGAAAATCCAGACTCCACTCGAGCTATAATTACATCATATGCCATCAAACAGAAGTAGCTAATTAAAACCAGCAGATGAGGTATGCAGGTCTCAACAGCTTTTTTTCTGAATGTTTTACACTTTTGATAAGATACTATAAATATTTTTGTATATGTAAAAATGGTAAAGAGCATTGGAAGTATTGCAAGATCGAATAAAGAAATAAGCCCAAACACAGTTAGTGATTTTGGTCTGACACACTGAAGAGTGAAAACTGCATTGTTACAAATTATACCTTTTAAAGTTAAGTTACATAGTTTAGCTTTAGCACTTTGGATTGAAGTTACTGTAATGTGGCAAGCAGGAAATAACCAGGCCAGAACCAGAAAAATATTCACTGTGGTTTTTGTCATAATATTTGGATATCCCAGAGGTTTACAAATAGACACATATCTGTCAAAAGCCATAGCTGCCAACAGCATGAATTCTGAACCACCTAAAGTATAAAACATAAAAAACTGAAAAATACAAGCAGAATAAGATACAATCTGTTTTTCAGATAAAAAGTCAATCAGGAGCTTTGGGTAAACATTGGTGCTGTAAAGAACACAGTTAAATAACAAAGCTGCAATGAAGATGTACATGGGCTCATGGAGGCTTTTGTGAATATAGATCAGATACACAATGATAGAATTGCAACAGATTATTAAAACATATACTATAAGCATGATTGAAAAGTACAAATATCTGTATGTATTTATCTCCACATAACCAGCCATGGTAATGTAGGTAATATTGAACTCATTATCCATAAGTGTTAAAAAAGAAAAATGCAATTGTTCATTCAATGAACAGATTTTACGTATATAAAGAACTGCACAATGTATTTTTTATTAGCTGGGCTTTAAGTGCTTTTTAAGCTCGGTGGTGCATTATCTACAGCATTTAAAAACTAAATGGTTGATGTCAGTGGAACGTTTATCAGATTGTTTTCACCTCCAAGGATCTAATCTCAGGGGGTTAACATCTCAGTGTGTTTTTCTACACAGTGTACCACAACATGTTTAAAATCCTCAGCGTAAACTGTAAGATTGCATAATACTATGTGAGAAGCTAATTTTTTTATGTTGACATGATGACTAAGCTTTATCCTGAAAAGAAAAATATATGGTTGCAGTGTAAATAAGTATTTAAAAATAAGTTGACAAGCTAAAAATCAGTTGAGAAACTTTTAGAAAGGTGAAATGATAGCAGAGATACTTTAGAGGACAGAAAGAGAGGTTCTAATGTTGACCATGAATGCAATAAGATGTGTTTTATAGGTTTGGATTACCTGAGCTAATAACAAGTGCAGAGCAGGTAATAATAACTATAGCTCTGTTTACAGTTTGTCTGTGCTCAAACCTAAAATTTGCAAAAAATTGTGGTGGAAAAAGCTGCCCCCTTCCCCCCAAAGAACAATGCAAGCACATGGCTTGCTGGTCACTTGGTTGCACTCACTCAATTCAGTGGGACAACGCTGGAAAATTTACCTGTTTTCTTGCAATTTTGAGTCACTCACACAGTCTACAACAGTCACAGCCCTGTGAGATACCCCCTTAACTTTAGAAAGAAAGTTTCTTTAGTTGTTTATAATGAACATTGTTTTTGTCTTACAATCTTCATTGACTGTTTTGACTGATTGCTGGATGCTCTGACAACTGCCTGATATCACTATTGGTCAACTCAACACAATCGCGTAAGCCCCCCTGTGCCCACGCGAGTCACTCAATCAATCAACTTCCATGGGTTCGTTCAGAGCCACCATGTCCACTTTGTTTCGGAAGAGCTGCTGTCGCGGCGGCAGCCACGCGTTGAAGAAGCCCATCCACGCAGCGTGGTGGCCGTCTCGTCTCTCGTTTGGATTCGGCGTAGTAGTAGTAGTTGTTGTAGTAGTAGTAGTAGGAGTAGGCGGCGACGACGCGTAGCAATAGTAGGAGTAGGGGGGAATCTGAGGCGGTTGCGGCGATGACGCGTAGCGATAGCAGGAGAAAGGGGGAATCTGAGGTGGTTACGGCGGCGCGTTGTAGAAGGAGAAGGGTGGAGTCGCGTTATTGGCCACAACGCCGTGCCACGGCGGCTGCGGCGGATGAGGGGGATGAGGAAGAGGAGGAGCGAACCCAAGACGCCGTTCATGAATGCGACAAAAAAACAAAAACACAACGACAAACAATCTTCGTACGATGTCTTTTCTGTAGGGATTGTTCTTTTCTTTCTTTCTTTTTGTCCCCCCTCGTCTCGTTTGTAGTTGTGAGGCGAGCGACAACGCGTGGGAGTACGTCACTGCGTTGTTTTTCGTATCATTTACGTGTTCCTGTTAAAGTCGGGTAATTTTTTTTATTTTTTTTTATTTTTGTTTATTCCTTTTGTTTTATTCTTTAAACAAATGGCCAAACGGAGAGTCAAGTGGACATCGGCTCCTACCTCCGAACCACTGGTGTTCGTGTTCAGGCGTCGCCGCCGCCTCGAAGTTTTGTCGGAGGAGGATGATGAACAGAAAGAGAAAGGCAAGGACAAACGGGAAGGGGACGAGGATATCGATGAAGATGACGACGATGATTACGACGTCGGCAACAAGGAGGACGACGCGTCTCCTCCTTCCGACGGAGGACAAAGGTGGTGGTGGGGGGTCAACCGGACCCCTGTGCCGTCTTGTAGCGATACGCAAGGGATACAGACGAGCATGCGCGGGGGGTCGATCCGACCCCCTCAATACTTCCGATGGAGGACAAAGGTGAGGGGGGTCAACTGGACCCTTGTGCCGTCTTGTAGCGATACACAAGGGTTAAAAAGACATTAAGATGCAAACAACTTCTTCTGATTACCATACTCAAGTAAGTGTCAGGTCGGAGAGTGGGTAAGGAGGCGAACCCAGAATGTGGACTCATGTCAAAGAAAACTAATTTAATAAAACAAATAAACAAAAACCAGGTGAGGAGCAAAACATAAATTCAAGGCAACAAGAGCATGATAGGGAACAGAGATCAATGATACAGCAGGGTGTGGGAGAAATGACCGGGTTTTTAACAGAAGGTAATTGGCAAGTGGGCACAAGTGAAGCAATTGACAAGATTAGAGACAGGTGTAGATGGACGTGGCAGGAAGGCAAAGGAGTGACTAGGAAGGAGCCGCCAGTGGAATTGTGCAGTCGCCGACTTGACACGCCAGTGGAGATGTGAAGTCGGCGTCGGCTTGACCCACCGGTGGAGTTGCGGCATCGGCTTGACCCGCTGGTGGAGGTGTGGAGTTGGCTTGACCCGCCGGAGGAGTTGTGGTGGTGGTGTCGGCTTGACCCACCGGAGGAGTTGTGGCAGCTGCGTCGGCTTGACACGCCGGTGGAGGTGTGGCGGCGGCGTCGGCCTGACACGCCGCTGTAGGTGCGGCGTCGGCTTGACCCGCCCGAGGAGTTGTGGCGGCGGCTTGACATGCCGGTGGAGGTGTGGAGTCGGCGTTGGCTTGATCCGCCGGTAGAGTTGCGGCGTTGGCTTGACCTGCCAGAGGAGTTGTGGCAGCGGCATCAGCTTGACCCGCCGGTGGAGTTGTTGCAGAGGTGTCCGGCGGACAGATGTCGTCGATCCCCTCCGCAACGCTGAATTGCAGAGAGTCGTCACTTCCCTCCTCAGAGACGCTGACCAGCATGAAGGTGTTGCCGACACCCTCAGAGATGCTGTCTGGAGGAGAGGTGTCGCCGACCCCCTCTGAAGCGCTGGCAGATCTGGCAGACCTTGTGGGTGGTGATGGGGACTTGGCAGAGGGCGCGGGAAGCTCCAAGGGCTCGGCAGAGGGGGCAGGAAGCTCCGAGGGCTCAGAAGAGGGTGCGGGAAGCTCCGAGGGCTCGCAAGAGGTCGCGGGAAGCTCCGGGGGCTCACAAGAGGGTGCAGGAAGCTCCGGGAGCTCGACAGAGGGTGCAGGAAGCTCCGGGGGCTCGGCAGAGGGTGCAGGAAGCTCTGGGGGCTCGGCAGGTGGCGCTGGAAAGACTGAAGGCAACACTAGAAGGACTGAAGGCTCTGTAGGCGGCACTGGCGAGGAAGGGAGCGGTACCGAGGAGACTAGTGGTGTTGATGGGATCAGCAGAGTCCTGGGTGAGTTCTGTTATGGCCGGCGTCAAGACAGGGAACAGAGATCAATGAACCAGCAGGGTGTGGGAGAAATGACCAGGTTTTTAACAGAAGGTAAGTGGCAAGTGGGCACAGGTGAAGCAATTGACAAGATTAGAGACAGGTGTAGATGGACGTGGCAGGAAGGCAAAGGAGTGACTAGGGAGGAGTGAATAGTGACACTGAGGTGTCTGTGTTACATCTGTGCTGTGTTGCGATGGGGCCTGACTTCCAAGTTAAGAACATTGTCTTCAGGTACAATTCCTTTTTGGGATTGTGGACTGTGCGCTCCTAAGCTCACGATTGTCTGAAGCTACTGCAGTAAATGCATATATGGAAAGTTATCTGTTGCACGTCTGAAGACCCTAGCTTATGACCACAAAGGGAATTGAATGTACTTGAATCCATACTGTTAAGGTCCGTCCCAGTGTTTTGTTCTACAGCTGGGTGTGGTAAATGTTTATAAAAAGAAGCAGCCCCGAGAGAAAGGGGGGATTTTCACAGATTGGGCCAGAAGTCCCAATTCGGCACATAATCTGTTATTTTGAATAAACTCTCACTGTTCAAGAATAACTTATGTCTGTAAAGTCATTTCTTTTGATCAGTACATAATTGCTGCGATAAGCCTTTTTCACGGCAACCGGAAGTAGCGTCTCCTGGTGCTGGGACACTTCCTGTTTTAGCGAGTCTATTCAATCACACAAAGCAAAATGTCAGTCTTTTCAATATCGTTGCTTAATTTGCCAAAGTTGTCTTTTGCTGATGTGGAAGAAATCGCAGCGGCGAATTCCCGATCCAATAAACTGGAGAAAGGATACAAGTTCTTCCATGAAGAATATATCCACAGCTATCAAGGTAAGAAAAGAAGTAGCGTAGCAAGCTAGCCGATAGCTACAACCTATGAAGTACATAAACATCGTGATAAAGAAGCTTTTTTTAGTGTGCTAAATTATTTGGAATATTTCAGACAGACATGGTATAAACTTTTAAAAAATATTTTAATATTCTGATATGTGTTTGCCATTACAATTTGTAAAAGAAAACATACTACATGTTAGTTATGAGATGCTAGATGATGCTTTATGATATCTTTATGTCAATCCAATAAGGCTGTCAATCACTGTAAATAGCTTAGTATCGTAATAGTTAGTAAATTGTTTAATATAGTAATAGTTTGTAAATAGTTTAGTATAGTAATAGTTTGTAAATAGTTTAGTATAGTAATAGTTTGTAAATAGTTTAGTATAGTAATAGTTTGTAAATAGTTTAGTTACTCATGAAAAATACAATAAAGTACCAAGTTCTTTTACATGAAATTGAACAATTTGTTTGTCTGTTGTCTTGTAATTTATGTGTTACAAATGCTTTTTGGTAAGGTTGTACTCCCTAAATATTTGATTTTATGGATATTCATTTGCAGCATAATCCTCTTTCAATGTATAGTGTAGTTATAAAATGTTACCTTAAATAGTTAACCTTTTTTTGTTTTTACTAGATATTGTAAATTGCACTTTTTCCTTTGCAATTCAACTAAATCAATCAATCTGATTGCTTAGACACACTGCCTCTTTTGATCTGGGTCCGTTGGGAAAGCATGGTAGGACAGATACGGTTGTTTTCTTGCCTCACAAGAACAACCAGGAACTGAACAAAAACAACAGCAACTAGACTGAGACATTTTTCTCACTATTTACTGCTAATGCTATAGCCACCGGAAGTTGTTGCGCACCACTTCCGCTTTAAAACGCGGAAGAGTGATAAAGGACTATTATAAAGACCCAGGTGAACGTCCACCTTTTGAAGACACTTCAACACAAACAGGAAAAACTAAACTGAAACAATAACTCAAAACAGAAACAATATAATAAAAATAACAAACTGAAAACAAGATGGTAATCAATAAAAAACTTTTTGGCTCCAAAGTGACCATGTGTGCTTCTCATACAAAACTTTCATTACTACTTCCTAATAAGGGGTCTTTTATGAAAGTTTTTTTTAATGCTTTATAAAAAGGCTATATACAAGTTTACAAACTCTCTAGAAAGCATTAACAATAATTTATAAAACAATTATAAAATACTGTTTATACAATAAAGAAGGCTCATTATTTGTCAAGATCAATGTCAATAAGAAGCATGCAGGTTTAGAAAAACTAGAATGCACTCAGGCTATGCATCATATGCTGCTAAATAGGAGATGCTGATTAAAACTAAAATGTGATGAATGCAGGTCTTATCAGCCTGCAATCTAGTAATTCAGCACCTGTCTATGGTATATATGAGACCTTTTACTGAAACAAGGTCACAGATAAAGTTCGATTTTGCCACTTTTCCTTCTTTGAATATCCTTTGGTTCATCCTCCCACAACCTCTTCACTCTTGGTTTTCACCCAAAGACATTCAGGAAAACGGGTGAGAAATTAAATTATTCATCTCGTTTATGTTTATCTTGCTCACCATTGTACCTACTCAGTCCATGCCAAACCACATCCATGTACACTTGCACTCGAGGCACATTATTGTACATCCACCCTCATTTGCTGAAGCCTGAGGCCTTGGGCTGACCCTGGGCTGAACTAAATTAGCCTAAATGAGCAGCAAACCGAGGGGGCGGGACAAGATGTCTGTCAATCATTCTGTACCAAGAGAGACATTAAATAAATGTAATACTATATTTTTAATTTGTGTTTATTAGGTATTTTAACATTTTTATTGTAAACACCGGGGAGGGCTTAGCCCCACCAAAACATTTATACCAGCCATCCCTGGATCATATGATCTAGTATTCAAACAGAGCAGGTCTTCTAGTCATACCAGCACAAACTGACAATGAAGAAAAGTTTCTGGGACTTTTCTAGTTTGTCTAGAAATTGTCTTATTGAAAAAAAATCTGAAATATATTAAAGCCATTTTTGAAGACACTGGAAAAGTATTTGTGAAATGTGAATCAAGAGGGTTTTGCGCAGAAATATGCTTAAGATTATAGCTAAACAGATGTTTTAGTATTTGGTACAAGTATTCAAATAGAAAAAACAAACGAAAAAAAAAATCTCTGCCAATGAATTTTTCAGATCAAGTCTCACACCACGTGAGAAATGTCCCAAAAACCTGAAAAACACTGTCAGAGTTTCTCTTCCTTCTGTAAAAAAAAAAAAAATAATAATAAAAAAAGAGTATAACTCTGAGTACAGAAAAGTACAACTCTTGTTATATCTCAACTGAAGCTGCTTCAGAAATCTCACATTTCATCAATTTTAAAATCTCTGCATTTGTGACCTATCCATTTTAGAATTGGTTTTAGGGTTCTTTTATTGGTTTTTGAGGGTATCTGTGGTCTCAGCCTTACTTTTTTTTTTATCAGATTTGCTTTTACCTTATTAGCCCTCCAGATCCCTCAGATCCAAAGCTCAGATTACAACTAAAATCTAGGATGAGGCATATTTTTCTTATTATGGCCCTTGTCTGTGGTACAGCCTTCCTGTGAACCTAAGGTCAGATAGAGGAAAGCAAACTCTACACAAAAAAGGCCTCAGGTGGGAGGGTAGCATAATTTAGATTTCAGGTTTTTCTGTTTTATAAAATTTGTATTTTTAACACCTACCTCGACAAAATTCCATTCTCGTTTTTAGAAAAAATATTTTTACATATAAATCTATGTGGTATTACAGGGAACAATAGAACCTCTCTTTCTGTACCATCAATCTATCCATCCATTTCCTTTACCTGCTTTACCTTTTTTGGTCGTGGGGAGCTGGTGCCTATCTCCAGCCATCACTGTGCGAGAGGTGGGGGACACCCTGGACAGGTCGCAAGTCCATTGTTTCTGTATCATAACTACGAACTTAAAGAAGCAAAACTCAAAGTGTTTATATACAGATTTTCTTCCACAGTCATACTGATATTAAAAGACAATACAAGAAAAACTTGCAGTCATTATTTAATGCATTGCATTTGGTAAAATAGAATAATAGTCTAATAGTCATCTGTTGAACAAACAGGATAAGCTTATTAAATCTAACAGGACAACAGGTCTTCACAGCATATTTTGTGATTTTTCTTCCTGATGAATCAGATACAGATATCAGAATAAAAGGTTAAATGTGCGCAGTTATGATCAGAGCGACAAATAGACTACTTTAACAATCACACTGAAAACTGCATTGTTACAAAAATGCAGACAAATACAGAGCTACACTTTGATTGAACAGAAGTGTTTTAAATGTTTAGAAATTTCCTTCATTTTTAGCCCATATATGAATGGATTAAATAAGGGATGATACAGAAATATTTGCAAGGTCATGATAAAGCGAGCAGTTTTAGAAAAATAAGAGTCCACTCGAGCTATAACTATATCATATGCAGCCAAATAAGAAAAGCTGATTAAAACTAACAGGTGAGGTATACAGGTCTCTGCAGCCTTTCTCCTAAATGTTTTACACCTTTGATAAGATATTAAAAATATATTTGCATATGTAAAAACTGTAAATAGCATTGGAAGTATTGCAAGATTTAATAAACAAAAAACCCCAAATACAGCCAGTGTTTTTGATCTGACACACTGAAGTGTGAATACAGCATTGTTACAAAATATACCTTTCAAATTTGAGTTACATATTTTACCTTCAGCAGCCAGGGTTGCTGATACAGCAGAATGAACAGCAGGTAAAAACCAGGCCAGAATCAGGAAAGTATTCACTGTGGTTTTTGTCATAATAGTTGGATATCTCAGAGGTTTACAAATAGACACATATCTGTCAAAAGCCATGATTGCTAACAGGAGGAATTCTGTGCCACCTAAAGTATAAAACATAAAATACTGAAAAATACAAGCATAATATGATACAATCTGTTCTTTTGATAAAAAGTCTATCAGGAACTTTGGGTAAACAGTGGTGCTGTAAAGAACACAGTTAAATAACAAAGCTGCAATGAAAATATACATGGGCTCATGGAGGTTTTTGTGAATATAGATCAGATACACAATGACAGAATTGCTACAGATTATTAAAACATACACTGTAAACATAATAGAAAAATACAAATATCTGTATTTGTTAATTTCCACATACCCACCCACAGTAATGTAGGTCACATTTATCTCATTACCCATAAATGTTCAAAAAAGAAAATGTAATATGTCACTGAACAAATTCAGTTCCTTCTTTAACTGATTCACTTCAATTAAAAATGAACATATGTTCATGACCTGGCTTTCAAGCCCTTCTTATGTTGTGCAGGGCTTTGAAGCACTTCTTATGTTGTGCAGATAATTACTTACAACAATTATGCAATGAATTGTTGATGTGAATGGAAAGCTATTTTTTATCAGATTGCTATTCCCTCCTATAGGATCTCATCTCATGGGGTTAACCCTGTTTTTACTACACGATGTGGCATCACAAAAGTTTTAAACTTTCCTATCAGCTGTAGAATTACATAATGCTATATAGATTACTGCAATACATATTACAGTCTGGTACTTCCTGGGTAACATACAAGAAAATAACAGGGTACTTACAGGATAATTATGGAGTAACATACAGGGTACTTTTGTACTAACAAACATGGTGTTTAAGGAACATAGGCCTGGGAGCTTGAGGGTCTTCTTCAGTATCTTAGCTGTTCCTAGGACTGTGCTCTTCTGGACAGAGATCTCTGAGGTTGTTGCTGCGATCGGTTGGAGCCTCTCTTCCAGTTTGGCAGTCACAGCCACCAAGTGCTCTGATGACCACTGGTACCACTAAGGCCTTGACTCTCCACAACTTCTCTATTTCCTCAATCAGACCATGGTATTTCTTGAGCTTCTGGTGTTCCTTCTTCTCGATGTTACAGTCGCTTCGAATTGTTACATATATCATCACTAATTTCTTCTGTGTCTTGTTGACCACCGCAATGTCCAGTCAGGGCCGTAGCCAGACTTTAAAAAATACTGAGGTCAACCACTCATTATCCATTGAAGACCAAAACTTATTTAATAGAAGCATTTATTTAAAACAAGTGACTTGAATGTGTAAATGACATGTATTTGTGTGTGTTTGTAAATGCATGGGGCGCGATGTCATGTTAAGCAACAGAGGACTCAGGGCACAACAATGATGACTCACTGAAATAACATGAATTCGTTTATATGAATGTTGATTGTTCACGCTGCACAAACACATTCAGAACACAAGATTTTAGCAAAGATTTTATTTTTTTATCAAATACCAGTGAGGTGTTGTAATTTTGGAGCTGGACCAGTTCTAGTGTGGTCTGGATGTAAAATTGAAAAGTGCTAAAATCACCCTTTATTGAGGTTTCACAAATTAGATTAAGGTTTCACAAGTCACATACTTGGTTTTAAATGTTATGCAATTAGTGCAGAATAATCTAGTCCAGGTTTGAAGTGTCTAGGTGTTGTAGTTTTGGAGCTGGACCAGCACTAGTGTGGTCTGGATGCAAAAAAAGTGGTGAAGTGACCCTTTATTGAGGTTTCACAAATTAGATTAAGGTTTCACAGATCACACACTTGGTTTTAAATGTTCTGCAATCAGTGCAGAATAATCTGCTCCAGGTTTGAAGTGTCTAGGTGTTGTAGTTTTTTAACTAGAGTAGATTGAAGATTCTGAAGGTAGTGAAAAATTAGGTGGAATCACCCTTTAGCCATTTTCCGAATCGGAAGCTGCAATCAGAAACCAACTTCAGCTTTGTGGAATTAAAGGAGAATATTTTTAGCAAGTTACCTCGGTTGTGTTTCACTGTAAGTGGCGCTCTTCTTCTTCTTCTGGTCTTTATTTTAACAGTAAGGTAGCAAAGCTGCACTCTTTTTTGTAGACATTGAGTTTGGCTGCAGCTGCACACAGTTGCAGCGCCTCCTACAGTAAACTGGTGGAGCTACGCAGAGAACCACGCCGTTCAAAAGCGTTGTTTTGATTCATTTTTTTATAATATACACAGCAGAAAAATACTGAGATCTGGACCTCAATGTCCTCAATGGTAGCTACGGCCCTGTGTCCAGTTTGTTAGCCATCGCCTTTTTGCCAGTCTGGATTAATCATCAGTGGGGGCTTTCTTCCTGATGTGCTTCAGGATCTTGGTTGTTTTATCCTGTATAGTGGCTCTGATGCTCACTAGTCCTCTGCTTCCCTCCCTTCTCTTAGTGTACAATCTTAGGGTGCTGGACTTAGGGTGGAACCCTATGTACATTGTGAGTACCTTTCGTGTCTTAATGTCATTGGCTTCTATCCCCTCCTTTGGCCAGGTTATTGTTGTCAGGATTTGGGTGCCTTAGGGTTTGTTTTTGTTTTGGATCTACTGATTTATTTTGTTATTTTGGTTGTCCTCATGTTTAGTTTTGTTTTTGTATAGTTTTTGCTTCTTGTGCCCTTTCTCTTCCTGTCATCATTCACTTGTCCTCAGCCTATCACTTGTTTGCCAGCCATGCCCATCTTCACCTGCCGCAAGTTAGTAATCACTCACCTGTGCCCACTTCTCTGATGATTGGCACTGCATAAATGTTGATGGCTTGGACTTTGTTCTTGCCATTCAGCTGGCTCTTCATGACCTCTTACTCTCTTAAGGTATTTGGTTGTGGCTGACTTCTTTGTGGCCTCATTAAGGTTGCCATTTGTCTGCAGGACTCCACGGTACTTATAGCTATCCTGAACATCTGCAATGTTGGCTTCAGGTAGGTTAACCCCTTTGGTTGTGATCACCTTGCCTCTCTTGGATACTGTTTGGCTGCACTCATCAAGTCCAAATGACATGCTAATGTCCCTGCTGTTTATCCTGGTGAGGTGGACAGTGAGTCGATTTTGGCACACAGTTTGATGTCACCCATGTAGAGGAGGTGACTGATGACTGTTCCACTTCAAAACCGGTATTCATAGCCACTTTTTTCGATGATTCAACTCAGAGGGTTCAGGCCCATGCAGAATAGGAATTGGACAGAGCATCACCTTGGTATATGCCACATTTGATGCTGACCTGTGCAGTTGGCTTTGAAATGGCCTCTAGAGTTGTATTCCACATTCCCATTAAGTTGTGAATGAAGTCTCTTAGTGTCCTGTTGATATTATACAGTTTCAAGAACTCCAGTATCCATGTGTGTGGCGTTGAGTCATAGGCTTTCCTGTAGTGAATCCAGGCATTGCACAGGTTTGTGTGTCTGGTCTTACAGTCTTGAGCTACAGTTTTGTTGACCAGTAGCTGGTGCTTGGCTCCCCTAGTGTTGGTGCCAATTCTCTTATGTGCCTCACTCAGGTATTGATGTTGTACAGAGGCAGGGGACTGGCTGGTAATTGGATGGAATTGTTTTGGACCGATAGAAAATGATATTAAAGGAGATCAGTTCATTTCTAATGTTTTTCTTAGTGCTGTGAGGTATAAGTCACTGCTGCACGAGGACCTCACACAGGATAACGTGCCAACCATTGCATGCCAAGTGGATGCAGCAGTTAAAAATTTAAGAACTGCTGTCAGCTGGTATAGTTCAATCCCAACTGCACCAGTACAGACTATGAATGCAGTTGAATGCAGCACATGCTTGTTTTTGAGGGAAAAAAGGAGTATGAACAGCTCAATGATGTGGACCTCCACCCCATGTTCGAAGCAATGTCGCTGCTTTAGATTTAAGCTCAGCCTACCACCAACTGCCTCTCCATCCTAATAGTGACAGACTTACTGCTTTTGTTCACATTTCAGTTCATTCAAATTCCATACAAACTTGCTTCAGCACCATCTGCCTTATGATGCACAGTTTCAAAAGATTTTTCAGAAGTACAGAACTATTTAGATGATATTATATAGTGTATGGTCATGATGATTACCCACACGCTGTTCTCTAATGTGTTAAAGACATTGGCCAACAGATCAACTTTAGCCAAAGATCATTTGGTCAGTCAAGTATTCCATTCCTAGGACATGCCATCTCTAACTTCATACAGATATTCAAGCTAAACTAAGATGGACTGATGCAGCATAGAAAGGTTTCAATGAGCTCAAAACAATGCTTCTAAAAAGCCCAACACTTGCCATCTACAACCCTGAACTGCAAACATTCATCAAAACAGATGCCTCGGACTATGGATTGTGAGCTTTTCTGACACAGTTGCATTCAGACAATATGGAACACATTGTTGCTTTTGTTTCCCACACCCCCCCTTCAGCCAAGATGAAGTACTCAGCTATAATAAAAGAGGCACTTACATGTGTAAGGCAGTAGAAAGATAAAGGACATATGTATGGGGATGCAAATTCACACTCGGGACTGAGGGAACTCAGGGGAAAATAGAGCTGATGTGTTTCGCTGATGTGTTTCCAGTAGTGCTGGGCGATATAGAAAAACTCCTATATCACGATATGGATAATTTTATATCACAATAACGATATATATCATGATATACCCCAATTACGTACGTTGTCAGTTATTCTCTGAAAAATATGAAAAAAATAATCTAATTTCTTACCTTTTTCAAGCTTTATTTTGAAGTGACATTTAACTGAACTTTCACAAATTAGATCTGCTGCATTTTAGTGCAGCAATATATATGTACCTGTTACGACGTAACAGTATCAAATGACAACAGACTATTATTATCCTCAGTCGGCTATAGTTTCACTTTTCGTAACTTTCCCCGGCTCTTTTACAACTTGTTTGACCTTGCACTTTTTGGATTGTTAAAT
>NC_051435.1:24475302-24478508 GCF_001649575.2 Kryptolebias marmoratus | reverse complement strand
ATATTACCTTTTTCTGCTCTGTGTCGGACTTCTTGAACCAAATCACAGACGTCCCCCTGGTTTTGGTAAAAGTCTTTCTTCTTGGGCTGCCTGCTAGCTGTCTCTACTTGTTGCAACCCCGAGTTTGATACTTCATGCGCCTCCATCTTTCAGCACTTATGGTGAAAACACCGTGCCGCACAGAAAGCTGCTGCTGTAAAGAATGTCGCAAAACGGAGGTTCTTCGCAAAATAGTTATTTTTTCTTCTTATTTATCACTTATATAAACTGAATGTATGCAAAGTGACAACACCAATACATTCATCGTAGCCTACGTTATGAAATATTTACATGAATCATTGATACAATTATGATAGAAACAACAGAAATGATAGAGACGATAGAAGAAAATATATAACGATAGACACTTTTCTATCGTCCCCACAATATGTATCGTTATATCGCCCAGCACTAGTTTCCAGCCATGCAATACCAACCAGACATCAAAACATCATGGTGAACTGTCTCTTACTTGCTCTCCTTGTTATGACTGTTTCATCAGTGTTTGGAAGGAAACTCAAATATCTCTCTCTCTGGATCTTATCAGATCAGTGGTCAATTCATCAGGATTCAATTCAATTCACAGTTGCACTCAGACAGTGTGAAACACACTGTTGCTTTTGCTTAAAAAAAGGCTCTTGCTTGTGTATGGCAGTTGAAAGATGAAGGGCATATGTGTGAGGATGTAGATTCATACTCAGAACTGAGGGAACTCAGGGGAAAATAGAGAGCAAAACATCTTCAAGTACAGAAGTCCAGTTGTTTTGTTTTTGAACTATAGATTCTGGTTTTCTTTTGTTTGTTCGTTTGTTTTTGTTTTGTTTTAGTTTGTTTTTAGTAAAGATGCCCAATGTCTATTACCCAAATTTGATTTACAACAGCAATAAAAGCATAAAAAGTCGAAGGGGGTGAATATATTTAGAGTTTTTTTTACGCATGGTTAATCTATGAATTATTACCACATTCAAAATGTCTACAGTATAGAAAATCAAAATAATTATTTATTACCTTTAATAATTGATTATACATTGATCGCTTTGATTGAAAAACATTTTCAAGTGTTAGATTGTTCATTTTTATTTACCCAAATACAACTGAGTTTTATAAACGGTGATACAAAAGTAACTGCAAAGTCACATATCTTTGTGTATAAAAACACCAAAAACCAACTAGATCACATTTACTAACATGAACAAATAGGGAAAAAACATGTAACATTTTTCCTTTACTTCTCTAAATCTTTGATAGAAATACCCACAATTGTTGTGTGGGTTCAAAATTGGAGCAACAGCTGCAAAGAGTGCAATTGTTACAATAATGGAAACATTATTACAGTTAGACTTTAATAGAAATTAACATTTTCAGACATTTTGAAATTTCTGTCATTTTAAGCCCATAAATGAATGGATTGAACAAAGGATGGTACAGAATTATTTGCAATGTCATTATAAAGCGTGCAGTTTTAGAAAAATCTGACTCCACTCGAGCTATGATTACATCATATGCAGCTAAAAAGAAAAAGTTGATTAAAACCAACAGATGGGGAATGCAGGTTTTGGCAGCCTTTTTCTTGAATGTCCTACAACTTTTATAGGAAATTATAAATATCTTTGAATACGTAAAAACTGTGAAGGTCATTGGAATTATTGCAACATCTGACAATATAACAAGACCAATTATAATAATTGAGCTTGATCTCACACAGTGAAGTTTTGAAACTGCATTGTTACAAAATATCCCATCCAAATTTAACTTACACAGTTTAGCTTTAGCACCCAGTATTGCTTGTATTGCAACATGACAAACAGGAAATAACCAGGCTATAATCAGAAAAACATTCACTATCATTTTTCTCATGATAGTTGGATATCTCAGAGGTTTACATAAAGACACATATCTGTCAAAAGCCATCACTGCCAACAGCATGAATTCTGAACCACCTACAGAATAAAACATAAATGATTGGAATATGCAAGCTGAATATGATATGATTTGTTTTTCAGATAAAAAGTCAATCAGGAGCTTTGGGTAAACAGTGGTGCTGTAAAGAACACAGTTAAATAACAAAGCTGCAATGAAGATATACATGGGCTCATGGAGGCTTTTGTTTGTCCAGATCACATACACAATAATGGAATTACTACACATTATTAAAACATATACTGTAAACATTACAGAAAAATACAAATATCTGTATTTGTTCAGTTCCACATACCCAGACAGAGTTATGTATGTAACATTAACCGTATGATCCATAAATATTTCTTATCACTGACTTTCTTTTGCAATACCTGATTTTGAACTACACTTGCCTTGTATGTTACCATCTGCTTAAGTCACAATCTGAACTGTATGAGTCTGTGCAGCATTTTATATACAATTACTTCCCCAAGTACTTCATCTCTGGAGGCTTGCCACACTGTTTTGTAAATGTTGTGTTAGGTAATCTTTAACTCACAATATCAATCATATTAATACCTAAATTAAAGCAGCTAGAGCAGTCCATAACTATCCACTAGAATGTTGCATCTGTACCCCTTTTCCCTTCTTTCTCCTTTTTTTTTCCGTTTACCCCTCATAGGAGAAAAGTGGGAATGGAGAGTGGCCGCTACCAACTGGATGAGCAGTTGAACTCAGTTGCAATCAGTTTCTGCTGATGTAAATGCATTTACTTGCTTGTATTTTGGGTGTTTTTAGTGTTTTCGGTACTTGCAGCATTTTTTCTTTGCATTCATTTTTTGTGTGTTTTGGAGTTTGCATCATTGCAGAGTTTTTTTTCTTTTGCTGTTTGCTGTGCATTTGCACCTCTCATCTACCATACATATATGATTGAATTAAACAACAAATAGTACATAAATTATTTCATTGTCATTAAAAGGAGTGTCATTTCAGGCAAGTGTGAACATCAAATTGCATTATTGCAGGGGCAGTAAACAGGGTGTCAAGAAGCGTGGAGACAGAGGTGAACCCAGAACGCAGACTCAGAGCTGAAGAAACTAATTTATTAACTAAAGAAAACCATCAAAACAAAAGGGCTGACGTGGCAGCAAAACTAACAAAGACTAAATCCAAAAAACGAGAGAACAGGGCATGGCAAGGAGCAAGACACAAGGAGACCAAAACGGAATGATCCAGTGGTGTGTGGAAGAAACGGACAGGTTTTTATA
>NC_051435.1:24466865-24474902 GCF_001649575.2 Kryptolebias marmoratus | reverse complement strand
CAAAATAAACTCAAAATACCGGTGGAAACACCGGACATGGCCTAACGCCAAACAAGAGTTCTGGCGGGCGGCCCGAGCGCCGTCCGCGGCATGGCCAAAGTTCAGGCGGGCGGCCGGGTGGGCGTCCGCTGCGAAGCAAGAGTTCAGGTGGGCGGCTCGTGTGCCGTCCGGGGTGAGGCAAGAGTTCAGGCGAGCGGCCCGTGAAACAAACTGAAATCACCAAACCATGACAGAAACAAGACAATAATCAAAAACAACAAACTGAAAATACCAGACTATGACACAGGGAGATTAATTAAGAGCAATTTTTAGTAGGGATGCTTTAGATCAAATATACTGTTGTAAAATAAAAAGAACATTAAGCATTAATTACTGTTTTAGCCTGGTAGACCAGTTGAAGAAACGTGCCAAATGTATTTCTCCATATTGTTTTTAAAACATTTTGGATTATTTCTCCACCTGTGTTATTTCTTTAACTCATTAAGGCGCTTGGTTCTGCTTCTGGGGCACATGGTCAGGTGGCTTACAACACTTTTATTTTCTGTTTTATAAAAAAATATAAAACATGCCGACTTTCATAGTTGCCATGGAAATGTGTAAACAAAAACTCAAATTAGTGTTTTCACGAGACACAACCCACAAGAGGGGAAAAAAGGTGAAAACTTTGTGCACAAAAAGCAACACAATAGATACTAAGCAACATATCCTAATCTAGTGGTTCCCAAAGATTTTCTTCTGTGCCCCACTATGGATCACAATACCCCCCCCCCCACACACACACACACACACACACACACACACACACCACCACCTCCACCGCCCCGGAAAAAAAAAATGGGCACACAAGTGGTTTAACCAGACATTAACCTATACCCACATTTTGTTTTCAAACTCCACTGAAGTTTATTTCACACTTCAGGTTGCAACAAAACAAACTACAAACCATCTTTAAAATGAAACACTTTTGTGTAACTGTTCTTTTTTTTTTAGTTCTATACTGTAGAAGAGTATTCTTTGCTGTCAGTGTTATTTCAAACATATTTCTTTTTTCAAATTTGTAACAATATTCAACTTGGCTATCATCAATACATTTGAAAAAAGCCTCTGTGCAAAATGTGGTTAAAAACCTGTCCATTATGCTTCGCCAGTAACTGTTTTTTTTTTTTTCATCCATACCGCAACCCACTTTTTTGACCTAAAATTTAAATAAGCTGTTTTTAGCGTTTAAGTCAATAATTTCCGAAGTGGGTGATTTTTAGGGCGGAGTTGACATCCTGGGTTCATGACATGTGCTGTGCCCCAGCCAGCCAAGAACGTTCCTACTGTCCGGTTGTTTACAAGTGGACATGGAAGTCTACTCTCTGCCCTTCCGGTTCTGACCCTTGCCCGTCTGACTACGAGACTGTTCTTTCCCCTGTGGCTTACCTGCTGTGTTCGCCGAGCCAAACCTCCGCTCTGTTTCCTCTGGTGGTTATCCTCCTCCCGTTGTTCCACTGGGCCGCCCACCGTCCAGTACTCTCTGTGCTGCCATCAATACATCCATTAACCAATAAAGCTACGTTAACCTTTCGCTCCTGTGCTGTGATTGAATTGCCAGATCCTGCTCGTGATCCTTGTCAGTAGTCTGCTCCCTGCGCCCTCTGTGTGCCATCTGTTGAGGTGAACAAAACTAAAGTCTCGCTTAACAGTATTTTAATCACAAGAAGAACAGCATTTTAGCATATGTATTCTGTTTTTTTAGTCATTGCTTTGAGGATTTATAATAGTGTTATGTTCAGAGTCTGTATTAGTTTGAATCATTTGTTAGCAGTAGTTTGAATCAATTTATCACTTAAACATAAGAATGAAAGATTTATTGTTCATTATGTTTTAAGAAGGTGACTTGAGATACAGTCGGCATTTTCAGGGAACAAGAAGAACAATAAAAGTATTAGGTGTTTAATACCACAGAGTACTGTATAACCCTGCTGCAAGGGATCAGCAGCAGGAAATGGCTGTCACTGCAGCACAGGAAGTGTTTTCTGCGCACCTGATCCACGCAGACGGCTGCAGGGCATAGGAAGAGGATAAATACTTCAGAAACAGGAAGTAACTTCAGACAATCGTTGGGGCACTTTGCTGATACTTTGGGTAATGTGTTTTCCCACATTTTATTTGAGGATTGTCTCCCAAATGCATTTGGTTTTATCTTTGTAATAATCAGTGTTTTCTCTCTGCTTTTGGGAAAATAAATCTTTAAACTTAAGATATTGTCTCCTCCCGGTCTCTTGTCATCAGCCAACTCGGGTGAGGTGTAGAAGGAGGAAAGCAGGTGAAAATCCTTACCTTAACACATCACTCGTTCTCTCAGTAATTCCCATGTACTCAATACCTTCAGCTTTTAAAACCTGTTCATCTCTGTCTACTAGTCCCTGGCTCATTGTTGCTCTCATGCTCTGTCCAGTTTTCCTTGTGTCTCGCCCCTCGTGTTCCTTGCAAGTCAGGATTCTGTAAGGTTTGTTTTTTAGTTTTGTTGCCTCCACATCAGCCTTATGTTTTATTATTTTAAATAAATTGTTGTTCTTTTGAGCTCTCTGTGTCAGCCTGCATCTGGGTCCAAACCATCCAACCAACCACCTAACCTGACAGAATGAGCCAGTTGCACCAGGACTCAGCAGACTAATTTTGGTTTTCAGACCTCACACCAGAGAATTATTCCAGGCTCCACATCACGGTGAGAAATTACTGCAATGTGGAGGCCAGGTGAGGGAGTGTTACTGGGCCGCCCGTGTCCTCCTGATGGAGTCTGCTCACCACTCAGGGTTGGAGTCTTCCCCAGGGATGGACGAAATCCTGGAGGAGGCCGGGATGGACTATACCACGGGTCGCACGCACCTCCTCTGTGAGGCCAGTCATTGGTCGGCTGAAGATCCTTCAGTGTCTCCGGTGCCTGCTGAAGCTGAAGTTCTCTTTCCCTCTCCACAAGCTACAGCTACCATTGCGATTCTTCCCTCTCCTCCTCTTCTGGTCAAGGAAGAGGAGGTCATAATTCAGGGGAATAAGATTAGCTTTCAAGTCTCCACCATCCACAACATGCGCCTCTACCCTAACTCCCATTGTATTCTCTCCTTGTCACACCACTGTGTCTCCGTCAGTGCCTGTGTCTCCAGGGCCCTGCAGACACTGTTGCCTGAAAAGCATGTTCAAATTGTAATAATCAAGCTCCTTAGAACAATCTATTTCTCAGTTTAAGAATTTATTTAATACACAAGGACATTGAGAGTACAAACTGCAGCGCTGGACGACAGATCTAACCAGTTGCATCACCAGTCGGAATTAACAGATATCGTCGGGGCCTGGTTCATGCCTTCAGGAAGTGATCATCATAGCAACATTCTAAGGGATGTTCCTATCCTCACGCCATGACCATAACAACTTAATCATACAAAAAGTGCCAACAATACTACAAATTAACCATGAAAAACAAAAGTATAAAAGATAAATATAATTAGCAAAAGATAAAAAATATGTTTCACTCCAAAGGAAGTTAGCTTCTGCTGCGCTCCCAACATCTCCAGCACCTGGTTTGCTCTGCAGATCACATTCGGTTACTGTGCCATTCCCTGCTCTTGCCACATCAACATCTGCTGCCCCTGGTCTCCAGCCATCATTTCCATTCTCCGAGACCCCAGAGACTCACCTCTTTGAGCCGCCTGCAGAGCTTTCAGTTTATCCAATGCTGCCTGCAGAGCCTTCTGTCCCTCCAACGCCACCAGCAAGATCTTCAGTGCCTTCAGAACCCAAGCCTGCCAGGTGTTGGGGTCTGGTAGTCTTCTCCCTCTGTTTTGGCTGCTGATTCCTCATCTCTCCACAGATGGCTTCTGAGAGCAGGGTAGCTGAGGGGTGACAGGTGTTGCTCGTCAGCCTCATCAAGAGGAGGCTTAAAAGGAGCTTGCTGCCAGCACTTCAATGCCTGAGTGTTAACTTTAGTGGTATGCCTCTAGCCAGACTAATCTCCTGTTTTTTTTCCCCTCCAGAGGATTTTTTCACCTTTTGTGTGCTCACTCCCAGGTTGCCTCCGTATTCCTGGATTCCGTCTCCAAAAGCTTTCTCATTTCTCAAGATCAAAACTCAGATCTACAAGTACTCACCTTGTTATGGTTCCAGCTGGCAGCTTCCTGGTTTCTTCCTCCTCCGAGTTCCACGTCCGACCGAATCCTGCTCACCCTCCAACAGTAGTTCATGACAAGAACAAGGAAGTGTCTGAAGAGCAAACCAGGAAATCAGACACTGAGACAAAAATAAAAGTGACTTTATTTACAGGTGACGGTCCGGGGGGCTGGGAAGGGAACAACCCGGGAGCTCTGCAATGGCAGGGAAGGACAAGGTGAGTTACAGGTAACAGAGTGGCCCAGAGATTTATTCGAGAGGAGTGACAATAGTGTCTTTCTTACCAATCTCCAGGAGCAGAGGGGCACGGAGGTGAAACGGGAGGAGACTGAAGTCGTCCAGGAGAGGAGAGGTCCAGGTGTCCAGAAAGAGGTAGGTTTTCCAGCTGAATGCTTCGGGGCAGTCTGGGGAGGCGGGGGGTCAGAACCAATGGTCAGGAAGTGAAACCTGAGGCGCAGGAGAAAAAGGCACAAGACAAGGCAGGTTAGCTTAGTAGCAAGTTTGGCTAGAAATGAGTGGCTCCAGGTTCTAAGCTGTAAAATGCAAAGGTCTGAACATAGACAGAGGCTTAAGTACAGGTGACACTCGTCAAGAAAATCAAACACAGCTGTGTGAGGGTGAGTCTCAGGCACAGCTGGCAGGGCGGGGAAAACCCCAGATTCTCACAGTTCAGTCTCCTGAGTTAAGTTCTCCACCTTCGACCACGTTCCACTCTTCAGACCCCACTCCTTCCTCCCTGGCAGTTCACCTCATCCTCATCTGTAAGTTAAACTTCCTGATCAAGATTCATTTCAATAGCTCCTTTTCTAATCACTCCTGTCGCCCTCTGCAAAAGAGCTGAAGACCTGTTCCAGTCCCGGACTAGCTACCTAACTATTCCAGTTCTTTCAATAAACATTTTAAACTTTCTCTTGTCTCCTGAGTGTGTTCTGCATGTGGGCCAAATCCTTACCCAAAACCATGACACCAAGTCTGTCAGATCACCCAAGCTGACCAAATTATCATCTCCAGTGCCATTCTCATCACCTCCAACAGGGTTGGCGTTGATGATGCTCCTCCTTCCAATGTCTTCGTGGGGATCGGCGACAACGACGCCTCCCACTTAGCCTCAGAGAGGGTCATGAACGACAACGCCTCCCACTCAGTCTCCAAGAGGGTTGTGGATGACAATGCCTCGCACCAGGCTGCTCCAGAGGTCGTTGGGGTCGACATCTCTCACCAGATTGCTCCACAGAGGGTTGATTACAGCCTTGTCTTCATACCAGGTTCCACGCCTCCAGGGTCCCATAGTTCCCATAGGTTTTCAGGCCCTCCAGGATATCCACCTCCAGGGTTTCAGGCGATTTTGGTTTTGTTTAAGTTTCTTTTGCATTGGGTTTATTGTTTCTCTTCTGTTTTTGGTTGTTCCTGTGTTTGGTTTTGTTAGTTGTTTTTTGTGCCCTGTGTTCTTAGTCATATTCACTTATCTTCAGCTTATCACTTGTTTACCTGCCACGCCCATCTTCAACTGACCCAAGTTTGTAATCACTCACTTGTGCTCACTTTACCTAATTACCTCCTGTCTTTAAAACCGGCCATCTCCTACACTTACTCATTGGTCAATTGTTGCTTTCATGTGCTGTCTGGTTCCTCTCATGTCTTATCTCTCGTGTTTTGCTACAGTTTGTATTTTCTTTATATTTTGTATTTAGTTTTGTTTTGCTGCCACATCAGCTTTTGATTTTGTTTTTATTTAGAATAAATTACTTTTTCCTATAGTTATCAGCATGAGTCTGGACACTGGGTTTGCCTTACTCTCCACCACACCTGACTGTGCCATGAAAAGAGGTAGTAACAGAGCCAAGAAGAGGTAAGTCAACTTTGCAGCTCAGCAATGTGATGATGTAATTGTCTGTGCGAGAAGTTGCCGAATTAAACACCAACAAACATATGTGCTACAAGGAAAGATCAGTGATGATGCACAGTAATTTTGCATTTAGTTAACCATTTAGTTAAAGTATCTCTTGTAGTGGTCTGTATCACAGTCAGTCTAAATAAGCCTATGACTGAAAATACTGTTTTCTCAAGACAGTCTTATGAAGATGTTGTCAGGGACAGGGTTGTCCAGCAATTTTTTTTTTTAATGAAGAATCCTTCTTTGCATAAGCATCTCCAGACACACATCTCCCACATTCGTCCCCAGAACAGAACCAGCCTTCTTCATCAGGCTGTTGAGCCTTTTTAGGTTCTGATGCTGCTGCCCAACAGATGACGGCAGAAGAGATGACAGATATTTCCATGGTGAGACAGGTCAGCGGCAATCCTTCTGGCCTGCCTCAAGGTCCTGGAGGTGTACAGATCCCAGAGAGTGGTCTCCCTGCAGCCCTTTAGATTCTCAGCAGAACAGATGACTCGCTGTAGTCTCCTTTTGTGTTTAGCAAAAAAAAAAAACCCACTGAACTCAAAACACTGTCAGCAATTAACAAGATGACTGAAAAACGAAAACACAAATAAAAACACAAAACCACAACAAAAGCCCTAAACTGACAAGATCAAACTAAAGTAAGTTATTGAAGCGGCAAAGATTGTGGTTGATAAGTATCAGGTGCCACATAAGACATTATTCGGAATTAGCTCTCATACGCATATGTGAAAACCTTTTATAAATACATTCTCACCTGAAAAGGAAGAAAATCTGTTTGAACAGGACGGCAATTTATTTAAAAAGGAAGGAGACTCATCTGAACAGGAAGGAAACATGTATAAAAGGATGGGAACTTGTTTAAAAATCCCTGAATAAACATTGTTTTTTTACAATTAAAATGTCATAATTTAATTAACACTTAAATGCGGGACTTTTTCTGACTTACTATAACATTATTTGACAAGTCAATGTTGATTTTAAATCTTACAACAATGAGCAGAACAGAGATGCCATATAAATCTGATCTTTCTATTTGGGGTTTCATTGAAAAGAAAACCAGTGAGCAAGTTTTGCTTCTTACCCACAGTTAACGCAAACTCTTAGCTCATGTCTAAGCATCTATTACTGTGGTGATCTGGCCATGCTCAAATATACCCTTTTTTGTGACACTGAAACTAAGTTTCAGCTTAACATAGCTAAGCTATTCCAGCTAAGCTAAGCTGGAAATTTCGCTTTGCAGTACAACCCGAGGTTTTTACAAAGACATATGCCTGTCTTTGAGGGGATTCAGGCTGATCCAAGTTCCAGTCCTGGGATTGGGTAATGTCAAGGGTAAAGAACTTAGTGATGAGATTTATTTTTGTTTTGGGTTCCTTGTCTTATTTTTCTTTCTAGCTAATTAATATTTATTTCTGCTCCCACCATATCAGGACCTAGTTTGGCAATCATCACATCCTCACTTCATCTGTTATAGCTCCTTAGTCAGTATTGGACCCTGGTTTTCAGTTGTTTTTGTTAGAGCTCGCAACCCAAAGTTGTATGTAAATGAGCCACGCCACCAGCCAATCACAGACTGGCCTCCTTTGTCTTCTTCTTTATAAAGTTTTATGGCGGTTGGCAAAAAACAGTAAGATTGCATTACCGCCACCTACTGGTATGGAGTGTGGCTCAAAATATCTAATATCGTATTCTCCTAATCAATTTTGTTTTTCTGAAAAATCTCATTAAAATCTGAATACTTTTGCAGTTTGAGTTCCTTTTCAATATATCTACTAAATTAAATATTTCTTTATTTTTCACAAGTTCCTCCAAAAATATTCTCCTTTCTTTCTCATACCTTCTACACTCTAAAATACCATGCTCTATTGTCTCCCTCTATTTATACCAGAAGGAGTCGAATACAATGACAAGTTTTCATCATCCCCCTGGTGAGAAAACATTTCTTGAAATGAGACAAATTTCTTCTTGTTCTAAATCTTTATTGA
>NC_051435.1:24446777-24456046 GCF_001649575.2 Kryptolebias marmoratus | reverse complement strand
TTAATGTTAGCTTCAAAACACGTCTTAATTCTTCTTTAAATAATCTTAGCTGAAATAGTGATTATTAGCTTTATCTGAGCCAAAAGAATTCTCTGAACAGAATGTTTGAATTTAACAGAATTTAGAATCAACAGTTTCAGTTTCTTATCAACACAAGAATTTGGAATACTTTAAACTATTTCGATAAATAGCTTACTTTGGAATTTGGTTAATAAATGTGGTTAATTCTGCCAAATCGTTGTTTCAGTTTTTATGAAACATCAGATTGGAAGTAGATGTTTTTTGTCCTTTTCATCAGTTAAAATAAAACAGCCAGACCCAAATTGGCTTCTCCTTATCTTCATCACACAGAGTTAAAGGTGCCTCCCTGGATCAGAACCTGTAGAGGGCCAGTCATCGTTTCATCACATTAGGGCCCAGAGCCAGTTGAGGGTCAGAGGTCAGCGTTCCAACCGAGATCACCTGAGGAGGCTTAACTGATGCAGCAAAAGACAGCAACGCGCAACCTAGAATAATGCATTCTTCACAGAATGAAAATTGTTCTTAATTTTTGATTTTGGGAGTCTCTTTTCTTTTCTTTTCTTTTATTCATTGATATTACTGACAAAGTGAATGCAGTGGTAAAACTAAATGACAGTAAAATACTGGCAGCTAGAGATGCCCTTATCTCAGTGTGTATTTAGGTTCACCGCTGTATTCACTTTAACAGTAAACAACTTTTAAAAAATCAGTTATAGTGTTGCAAATGTAAATTTACAGTAAATTACTGGCAGCTAGATTTACCAATATTTTACCATTTATTTTGCAGTACCCGTACTGGATTTCCTTTAACAGTAATCTACTGTCAGAATGAATTTACAGGATTATTTCTTAGAGTGTAGTAGTGACACTTGAAAGAGCTTGCCTCCTGACTTTCAACCACTGAAAAGCATTGTCATTGTCATGGCAGAATGTGAATGGGTGAACTCGCGAAACGGATCTTATCACAACAAACAGACGGACCGAAAAGTCACGTGACCAAGAGCGCATAAAAGCCCAACCCCCACCTGTAGCTCTGAGGGAGTCTCAGGTGCGGACGCTAGGTGCTAGGAGCGAGCTGAGTTCGAGCGCAACCAGACCTTCGCGCAGCAAGCAAGTTGAGTCGCTGAGCCTTGGTTTGAGGGTGAGTATTTGAGAGCGCGTGGTGCAGAGTTGCGCCTAATTAGTTCGGTCCGAATGGCGCAGAAGCCATAAGCCATTTCCGTTCTTTGGAAAAACAAACATGAAATCGAACTAACTTAAAAAAAAAGACAGTAAAACAGTGCCCCGTTTGCGTTATTCGTTTGGGCGTTTTACAAACTTAAATGAAAAAGAACATTTACATTTTGCAAGTGCGCACCGAGACGAGCGCCTCCCTGCGCGGCGGGGCCCCCAGGCCTATTCCCCCTGTCCCCCTCCTTTAAAGAAAACATGTCTGTGGTTTTACTGTGGTGCGTTCAGGTAGCGGATTTATATTTAGTCTTCATTACCCCCAGCCCCCCCTCCCCGTTGTTTCCATCATTTGGCCGTGTTGTAAGTCTTCTATGAGGCTTTATTTGACACTCCACGTGGTCCCAGAGGCCTTATAGCATGCAACTTCCAAGTGCACCTGTCCTTTTAAATCACGTGACTGTATAATTTGACGTCACTTAGTAGTTTGAAACATTGCTCCCTGCCATGAAACCAGATTGTTCTGCATCAATACTATTATTTAGCTCTCCTTTCAATCTTTTAGCAAAAATAAGTGTAAATATCTTAACGTCATTGTTTTATAGACTAATGAGGTCTCCAGTTCTGTTGTCAGCTGCGGTCACCTTCCATTAGTTTAACCGTTATACTTATAATAACCGTTTAAAAATGGCGTCTATTTAATGAGACTGTGTGAAACACTGTTCTGTAGGAGCAAATATATTTGATACAATAATATTAAAATAATATTGTTTTTTTTTAATTCACACCTTTATAGTAAAATTCATGTAAATATTCAAAGACAAACAGCTGATAATGAGCAGTATTTCCTCTGTGTTCTGTGGCTCTGGTGGATAGTCAGATAACTAACAGGCTGTGTGTCTTTTCTCAGACTGAAAGAAACCTGCTGACCAGAGTTCTTTGGTTGGTGAGTACATTATTGTAATGTTGAACAGGCTGTAGACCACATCAGCAGACTGACTTAGTATGTTCTCATTTAGAGAGAATGAAAATGATTAAATAAAGTTTATGAGGGATACATCAGTGTGTGAAACAGTTTCCTCCTGAACTGACATGTAATGAACACATTGAAGCATTTAGGAAACCACCTCACTTTGTTGATAAAGTTTCTGTTGTGTTAATGTCTTTAAACACTGAATCAGTGTGTGGAATGATGGTGATCATCCTCTGGGCTGATTTACATCAATTTCTACTACAAACTTGAACTGGTTTTTGTAACTCACTCCCTGTTAATTTGAAGTCTGTAACTAGATTCAACATCACTAAAAAAAGTAAATGGGGTCCTGACTGTTTCAAAAACAGCACTGTAATCATGTTTAATATGTTTTACTGCCATCTTTTAGCCCCTCTGTTGTACAATTTGTCTGTATTTAGGAATGTTGTTAGGATCACTGTTAACTCTTACCATTATCTTAATTACTGTAGTATTTTAGATACACTGTTAATAAAAGCCCATTTAGAGACAAGTTCTCACAGCACTTTAGGTAACAGTATAAGCAGAAAGATGCAAGCATGGGTCTGCTGCTTTTCAATCTTGTCAGTGTTACTGCGTCTCTGTCCATGTCAAATAAACTGAACTGTTGTTTTCCTCCTTTCAGACTAACCGGACATTGTCCTCAGGTTCTGCTTGGACTGGTGAGTACCAGCGTTGTGGATAACGTGTGGATTTATTTGATGAAAATGTTAGCCGTCTCAGAACACCTCAATGACTGTCTAAGAAACCCACTGACAGCTGTGTATGTGGAGAAATGGCCATCTTTGAACCCCTGTGAAACAGTAAGCTGCTGACAGGCCCTCTGACCACCATCAGCAGGCAAGGTGGGTGACGTGTCAGACAGACGGAGTAGGGGCTCGAACCAGATTACAAGACAAACTCCTACCACTGTCGCCACCATCGACAAAGATGCATGAATGCCATTTTAATATATTTAGAATAGAAATATCCTTTAATGTATCACAAGAGGGAAATTTAGGTGTGTGAGCATCAAAGCAAAGAGATACAGGTTTAGTCATCACTAAAAAACTAAAATTTAGACTAAATAAAACAGATCCTTTACATATTTGTGAGGGACAACATTCTCTCTTTTGGGACTGGGACAAACTGAATAACCTAAATGGACCATTTTAATATATTTAGAATAGAATAGAAATATCCTTTATCATGTCTTAAAGGGGGAAATTTAGGTGTGTCAGCAGCAAAGCAGAGAGAGGCAGGTTGATTCATCACCTGAAAACTAAACAGAACTGGAAGACTAAAGAAAAAATGTATCCTTTATTAGTTTGTGCGGGGAACCTTTGTATTTGGATCTGATCTAAACAGCTGATAACATGTTGGATCCAAACTGTGTATTGTCACTTTGAAAACAGCCTGGTTCTGATCATGATGCACTCATCCTCTGTAAGATGATCTTTAGCCAACAAGTCCAGAAAGGTTTAGATCAGAGCAGCATCTGTACAGAGAAAGCAGAAACATGTGCTTTCTCTGTGTTCTGGACTTCTGATGGTTTTCTGATCAGCTACTAACAAATTGTTTCTCTTCTCCCACCCAGAGAGAACTGGACCAGAACTTCTGCTTTGCTGGTGAGTGGATGTTTATGCAGTGAGGTCCAATTCATCCACGTAGTAAAGGCGAGTTGAACTTTTTAATCACAGTGTTTTCTGGCTTTATCAGAACAACTGACTCAGCTGATTCAACATGAGTTGCACATAAATTGAATAAAAACACACCTCCAAATACTGGCTTTAAAGTGGAACCAGAACAGGTTCTGATGGTTGTCCTCACATCAGGAGCTGCGATGCAGCTCTTTCAGAAACATGACTCAGCAGAACAACAACCCTCTGAGTTGTTCTGTTGGGTTGTTCTGATGTTTTCTCTCACTCATTTTAAGCTCTGTGATCAAAAAGGTTCAAATCAACATTAGAATCTTGTAACCATCCGTCTGATGATCTGAGCCAATCAGGTGAGAATAGAAGAATAGATGTTTTCACTGGAGAACATCTATATGGTTTTGATTCAAAACCAGCAGCCAGGCTGACTTCAAGGCCTCCCACACAGATGAAGATGGACAGCAGCTGGTTCTTTTTTATCTGTTAGTACGTCAGAGAGATGTTTTCGGGGGGAGGGCGGTGTCACCCTGTTTGTGATTGAGTCAGTAAGAATATTTAAATCCTTGCTCATTCCACTATCTAAATAAAGTTGCATGAAAAAGCAGCAAATAGCCAGTTTACACCAGCCATACTTACACCACAGAGTTTAATTCATAGTAGGCAGCAGCTACACATATTTTCAGTTTGAACTGTTTCAGATGAAATTTGAGCCAGAAGCTTCTTCAGTGAGAATGTTTGACACAGGTGTCTAATGGCTGTTCTCTTTGTGTCTTACAGATGTTCTGTGGACCATCTTCCTCTTACCACTGTCGGACTCTTTTGATTACAGCTTTGTTTACCTGCTTCTTCCTGTTCCAACTTATCTGGAGCGCCATTTTCTGTGCATTATTCTATCTGTCTAATTGAAAAAGTTTTTCCATAAACCAGAATATACCGATAGGTGCGCTGGTTTTTCCTTGATTCAGAAACCTGGTTTACCAGTAACCAGAGTTTCCTTTCTTTCCACAAACCTAGTTTACCAGTAACTAGTTTACTGTCTCTCTTCAGAGCTAGTTTATCACTAACTAGTGACTTTGTTTCCTCTGACCTTTTCTATCCTGGTACCCTTTACCAGTGTTGACATTTCAAACTTTTCAGAATTCCCTGATATCAGAATCCAACTTTTTCACAATCCATTCTTGTTAGAATTCAAATATTTCTCACAACCCTGTTTTTGCTCATCAAACTGTCAAGCTAAGAAGTGCTTGATTTGGGTTTACCAGTTACCCTGCTTTCATACTGTTGAATGATTCTGAGAGAATCTCTGCTCTCACTGCTCTGTCTGTCCTATCTACACCTCTCTCTCCTCATATAGAAATATTTATAAAGTAATAGACCATTGTTGGCAAAAAGTTGAAAACAGTAAAAGTAAATAAATTTGAAATTTGATACTTGAAGTCATTGTTGATTAAACTGATTTGGACTACAGGTTTGAAAAGCTTCTATTTTAAAGTCTGAAAACAATTTGGTTTATATACTAAATAGTTTTACTTCCAGCTCAACCAAATTTTTGATCTTCATAAATAATAAAAAATTGAATACATAATTTGTTTTCTATTAAGCTAAACATACATTGATAAGAATTCTCATTGGTCTTAAGTAAAGCTCATTTCTTATCAGAGCTAAAATTCATCTGCTTGCTGCTACTCATCTTGGACTGACTCCAGGTTTGTCCTGACTATATATTCAACATTAATATATTCAGTGTATGTACATTGGTATAGTTTGTTTCTGTATCTCTTCAGTTTGAAATAAAAACATCTGTAAGGAGGATTGGAGTTGCTGTTTCTTGTCTGACCTGACCAGAAGTGAAATCCAGCTACAAGAAGCATCTGTCATCCCACTGCTGAAGCAACAATGCCTCGAAAAGGTCAGCGTTCTCAGGCTCAGAAGCTCAGGTGGCAGAACAAGAAGCAGTCTCAGAGTGAACAAACAGAAGATACCAACTCTCAGAACAAAAACCTGGGGTTCCAGAAGATACTGTATTCTGATGCTGTACAGAGAGGACTTCACAGAGATGGTATGTGTGTAGCAGAGTCTTCTGATGGACGACAGGTAAACAGAGGTCAGAGCAGTTTATCCAGTGCAGCAGCACTTTCTGATGGTAACACTAAATCTTCCCAGCATGACGCAGGACAGGTAAAGCTGAGTATATCACAGGTATCTTATGCTGACAAGGTGAAGAGAGGATGTGCTTCAGTTGGACAGTTTCATGAACACAGAGTTGATGTAGAACCTCAGCCATCAGTGACACATGTCTGTGCCTCACGCAGTCAAGGTTCATTGAAATATGGAAAGTACAAGAACAGTCAGTGTGTGGCCAACATCTTGGTGTTTCTTGCTTTTCTTCATGAGAATGAAGTGATTAGCAGACCAGATCTTGACTTAGTTCTGGATAAAGGTAATGCTATGTACAGACAGGCTAGAGAAAAGTTTCCTCACAGCATCAATTTGGCAACTGATGAACTACCACATGAGGTAATTGCACGCAGATCAACATATCAGGTGGACATGACTCCGATCCCTGTCTGTGGAACGTTTGGAGGTGGACAGACTTATCCAAGCCTGGAACAAGCACTGAGCCGTTTGTCTTCAGATGTGCATTATGGGCTGCTGATCATGTCAGCATTATGTATTGCCGTTTTCAGAAGCATGTCTGGTCAGTATGGATACTTTGACCCACACACAAGGAACAAAAATGGAATGCCAATGACATCCAGTCTGCTGAACTTTGGTACTGCTGTTGTTGTGGATAGGCGTAGCTTTAGATCACGTGGTGTTGATAGTGATTATAGATCACCTGTTGCTCACCTGGTGTTTTTTTTTTTTATTTATTTTTATTCAGTTTATTCATTTTCATTTTAAAAACAAAACATTCACATACCAAAAAAAAAAATGCAAATCAAACAAAAAAAATGAAAGGTAGAAGAAGAAAAAAATCTTATATCTGCCCCTATTTAAAAATAATAATAATAATAATAGTAATGATAATAACATCAATTTCAAAAATGGTAATAATCAAATAACATCAAATAAAACAAAAACAAAAATTCAACTCCTCAAACAGTAACTCCTACAATACAAATTATACAAATTCATAGTTTTTTAACAAATAAACTTTTATCATTCTCTTAAATGAATTAATTGAACCAGCATTTTTATAATCATAATCCAGACCATTCCATAATCTTACTCCTCTGACTGAAGTGCATTTATCCTTCAAGTTTGTTCTAATTTTAGGTTTTATGAATATTTCTAGTCCCTTGAGATTATAATTACTTATTCTCTTAACGAAATTTAATTGAATGTTCATAGGTAATATATTTTTATGAGCCTTATACATAATCTGCAAAACATAATAATCAACCAACTCATAAAATTTTAACAATCCCAATTCCTGAAATAATATATTTGATGGGTGATAGTAATGCTTTCTTGTGATAATTCTTACAGCTCTTTTCTGCAAAATAAAAATAGGATTAGTAATAGTTTTACATGCATTCCCCCAGACTTCTATACAATAAATCAAGTGTGGAACAATTATTGCATTATATAATATAAATAGTGCTTTATCATTAAATATGTCCTTTACTTTATGTAGTACTGCAATAGATCTTGATATTTTTGTTCTTAAATAATCTATATGAGCTCTCCATGTTAACTTTTCATCAATGATGACACCCAGAAACTTCACCTCACTGACTCTACAGATTTCAATACCATCAACTTTAAACGTACCATTGACAGTTCTCTTTTTATTACTGAATATCATATAATTAGTTTTATCTATATTTAACGATAATTTATTAACTTTAAACCAAGTTTGTATTTTTACAAATTCCGTCTGCATCATCTCCAACATCTGTTCTATGTCTTCACCCAAACAAATAAATGTAGTGTCATCAGCAAATAAAACACATTTAAGCAACCCCGACACATTCACCAAGTCATTCACATATAAAATAAATAACTTTGGTCCAAGAACAGAACCCTGAGGAACCCCACATGTGATACCACAGAGTTCAGATCTTATATCATTTATTTGGACAAACTGTTTCCTGTTTGATAAATAACTTGATACCCACTGTAGTACTGGGCCTCTTATGCCATATTTATTCAATTTTTCAAGGAGAATATTGTGATCAATGGTGTCGAATGCCTTCTTTAAATCCACATAAATACTGACACAGCACTGTTTTTGATCAACAGCAGTTGTTATTTGTTCTATTAAGTCCATTAGAGCCATTGATGTAGATTTATTTGCTCTAAAACCATATTGATTGTTATTTAAAATATTTTGTTTATCAATGAACTGGTCTAATCTGGTCACAAACAGTTTTTCCAAAATTTTTGAAAACTGTGGTAACAGGGATATTGGTCTGTAGTTTGTAAACATACATTTTTCACCACTCTTGTAGAGAGGAATTACTTTAGCTGTCTTCATATTATCTGGAAATATTCCAGTTGAAAATGATAAATTACATATATATGTAAACGGCTCAATAACACAACCCATTATTTCCTTCACAAACATCATGTCCATGTCAACCCAGTCTTTAGATCTTTTGTTTGCAAAATTTTTTACAATATTCATAATTTCTTCTTTGTCAGTTCCATCAAGAAAAATACTTTCTGTACAACCCATCACTGTATGACTTACAGTCTTGACTATTGGTATTTTAGCTGCAAGACTTGGGCCAACATTCACAAAATAATTATTAAATTCATTTACAATTTCATGCTGATCATATATTTCATTATCATCTTTAACAAAATATTGTGAAATACCTGATTTTGCTTTATTTTTCAAAACACTATTCATTATTTGCCATGTTGCCTTCATATCACTTTTACTTTTGTCTAATAAATCACTGTAATATTCTTTCTTATGCTTTCTTATAATCCATACTAGCTTGTTTTTATATTTCTTGTATTTATCTTCCGATTCTTTTGTTCTTAATTTCAGGAAGCATGAATACAAGTTATTCTTTTTTTTGCAAGCATTTCTCAACCCTTTTGTCATCCATGGTTTGTCAACGTCTCTCTTTGTGTAATTGTTTTGTACACAATTCTTTTCATATAAAGCACCCAAGATATTCATGAAAATATCATATGCTTTGTTTACATCATTAACATATACATCCTTCCAGTTTTGTTTTCCCAAATCATTCTTTAATTTATCCAAAGCCTTTTTTGATGTATTTATTATTTTTTTCTTGATTGTCACTGCTTTTGTATTATATTGATCATTTTTATAAATCATGAAAACGGGTAAATGATCACTTACATCAGTTGTTAAAATACCACCAATCACTTCTCCATTTGTTATGTTTGTAAAAATGTTGTCAATTATTGTTGCACTATGAGTTGTGATTCTGGTAGGTTTTAATATCAGG
>NC_051435.1:24441779-24445407 GCF_001649575.2 Kryptolebias marmoratus | reverse complement strand
TTTTCGCACAGCTGGAACGCCAACGCGAGCCGACACACCACCGCCACTACACCTACGAAAGATGATCGCTTGTCAGAGAAGTAGAAGACGACAGTGGTATGTAACCTGAATGTTTGGTGCTGCGTATCGCTCTTTTAAACGCAGTTTGGTTCTGCCACGTAAAGCTGTTGTTGTGACACGCCCCCCCGCTACGTTTTGCTGTGGGACTGCGGCTGCGGGAGTTTGGTGTGCGAGTGTGTGCTGTGGCTCTGCGTGCGTTCAATAAAGTTTAAGGATTTGCTGTTGCCTGGAAGTTACCTTGATTGAATTAAAATGAGTGGATCATCTGCTGTATCTGTTGTTGAGAATCTTGAAAAGGATAAAAGAACGATCGTTCTCACCGCGAAAGCTCTTGCAAATAGAATTGAAACCATCCAAACTGAGCGGAAAAAGCATGTAAAGAAAATGAAAGGTGTAATATCATCTCTTAAAGAGCTAATGAAAGATGATAAAAATTAAATTCCACTTGATGAGAAAGATAAACAAAATACATGGTTTTCAAGCATCAGTAAATACAACAAGGGGTTTATTGACGATGTTCAAATATGCCTTTCTGAAACAAATAAATGCTCAAGTAGACCATCCTCTGATATGTTGCAGCCAAAGGAAACTCCATTAGGAGGAGAAGTGGAGGTTCAAGAACAAATGGAGCCTCAGTTATCTGCTAATCTCCAGCATGACATTCAAGATGTGTTGCCATCTGACAGTGTTTCAAATCAAGGAAGCAGATCAAGCTCTAAAGTATCATCAACTGCACGTCTCAAGGCAGAAGCTGAAATGGCTGCTTTGCTCACACGTCAAAATATGCTCAAAGAAAAGCATGCAATTGAAGAACAAGAGGAGCAATTAAGGAAAAGGAAGGAACAGCTTCAACTGGAAGCAGAAATAGCTGCAACTGCTGCAAAAGTGAATGTGCTAAAAACCGGATCTGCAGTGCAAAGCTCAACTTCACGGAAATCCGATGGAATGGAATCATATTTTAAAATAAAAGGAAATGCTGTTGAGACTCTTAACGCAAATGCTAATACTTTTGTTCCACAGACAAAGAGAAATACAGTTATTGAAAATGCAGAGCTTCAAATAAAACAGTGCAACAAAGAGTGATGAAGAAAAGGTCTGCACCTCTTCTTCTTGGACCTTATCATCCTGTAAGCAGAACAATATCAAATGTGCCTCTACAGCAAGCTGGTCACTTACCAACTAATGAAAATCTATTATCCATCATGGAGAAACAAAATGAATTAACTTGCATGTTGGTTCATCAACAAAGTCTCTCTTCATTACCCAAAAGAGAAATTCAACCCTGCAAGCTTGCCATTGTGCCAGTCAAGGTGAAATCAAAGAAAGGACAACAAATACTGGAAACGTATGCCTTTTTGGACCAAGGGAGTTCAGCATCCTTTTGTACAGTGGGTCTTTTGGATAAGCTGAATCTCATTGGGAGAAAAACAAAGATTCTCTTGCGCACCATGGGACAAGAGAAAGTTGTGGACAGCTTTGTTGTACCTGAACTTGAAATTGCCGGATTGAACAGTGACATGTATTATGACATGCCTGAACTCTTCACTCAGCACAGAATGCCTGTAGACCTGAATAACATCCCAAAGCAACAAGACCTGGCTATTTGGCCACATTTGAAGCATGTTCGTTTACCAGAGATCAAAGCACAGGTGGAGCTTTTGATTGGCATGAATATGCCCAGAGCTCTAGAACCTTTGGAGGTCATTAAGAGTGAAGGTGATGGGCCTTTTGCCATTAAAACTGTGCTCGGCTGGACAGTGAATGGGCAACTTGACCGAGAATGTTGTGAAAGACCAAGTTGTCTGTCAACAGTCACCCTGAACAGAATTTCTGCGGTTACATTGGATAACCTATGGAAGCAACAATTCAATATAGATTTTCCTGAGAGCAGCCATGAAGAGCAAATGGGGCTGTCAAAGGAAGACTCTAAGTTTCTGGAGTTGGCTAGTGAGACGGTAACTTTGCGTGATGGACATTACAGCATTGCCCTGCCTTTGAGAGACCGAGACATAAGAATGCCTGATAACCATGCAATTGCAGAACAACGTGCTTTAAGTTTAAAGAAAAGGTTTATCAGAGATAAAGACTTCCATAAAGACTACACTGCCTTCATGGAAGATCTCATATCTAAAGGTTATGCAAAAAGAGTGCCAACCACAGACTTGAAGCAGATGGAACTGATCGAACTGGATGGACGCCGCCTGTGGAACACGACTCACCACCAGGGGCAGTGTCGCCCCCGACGCCTCGGGAGCAGAGGATGCAGAGAGAACAACAACATCCGGTGACGTCACCACAGCTCTCACCGGTCTTCGCTCTTATTCCCCACCGTGACCAGCCCGTCACGCTCCACCTCGACAGCGTGGATCTCACACAGACGGATGAGGACACCACTGCAGCCCCTTTCCCCACGTCTTCGGAGAACCCAGACGACGTTCTCCCACCGCAACACGGAGGCACACAGGTGAGCACTCTTCGCCGCAGACTGGAGGCGAGCACCCAGAGGCGCCTCACTCTGACGCCCAAAGTGGAACCTCAGCCTCCTGCTTCCACCTCACCATCCACCCCACCTGCAGCTCAGGTAAATGCCCCACTCACACACCAGAGAACATTAAATAAATTTGCAGACTGGTCACTCACCTTGAGGGGCAAACATGTGATTCTGGGAGACTCGAACATCTCCAAACTGCCCAGAATCACCGACCCAGACTTCCAGGTGGAAAGCTTCCCGGGAGCAAAATGGAGGCACATCAACCACTTGCTCCAAAATGCTGCACCGGCTGGACAGGTGGAGAACATTATTCTGTCTTTTGGCATTAATAACAGGTCACAATACCAGGCGAGTGTGGCACAGAGGGAGATGCTGACCGCCCTCCGTGTGGCCAAAAGAAAATGTCGAAATGTCCACTCGACCGGAAGTCTGGTCGACTTCCGGTCGAGTGGACGCTGGCACGCTTTTGCTGCCGCTGCTTGTCGGCCTTTTCAACTTTTTAACTTTTATTGCTTTTATCTCCGTTTTTTAACTTCGCCGCCAGCTGGCTCCCTTGTGAACATCTACTTGCTATCTCCATTCGATCCAGTATTACTGCACTGTGTTTGTTTGCTGTTGGGTCGTGTTGACTTACCTGTGTAACGCAGGCTAGCCTCGGGGCCTCATCTGACTCCTCTCGATCACGATCACAATGTTTTTTCAACGTTTTTACTTTTACTATCTGCTGGCATGGACGCTCCTACCTCTTCTCCTAGGACCTGTTTCAGGTATCCTACAATATTCAGCTGATGAGCTCCTTCGGCTCTGCCGCCACTGGCCTAATCCTCCACCTGTATCGGTGGGTCTCCATCCGGACGTCGCTCTCCTGCCCCACAGGCGATACATCCACCGTGGGTCTAGGAGTAATTTCCAGCTCGACAGGTCCAAACCTATCCATTCCATCTGGACCACCACCCGTCGCCCTCATAGGAATCCCACCCGGTTTGCAGACCACAACATGCTAGCCAGCTTAGCTAGGTCAGCTAACCCGCCCGCTAGCTCTGCCCCTCTCAACTTTGGTCTCCTCAACATCCGTTC
>NC_051435.1:24439243-24441679 GCF_001649575.2 Kryptolebias marmoratus | reverse complement strand
TCTTCCACCTGACTTATGTAACATTAACAATCTCACGACTTTCAAATCACAACTCAAGACTCATCTGTTTAAGCTAGCCTTTTCTCTGTAACTTCTCCTGTTTGTTACTCCTCTATTGCTGTTATTCTTGTTGTTATTCTTCTGTGCCCTTATATTGTAAAGTGTCCTTGGGTGTCTTGAAAGGCGCTACAAATAAAATGCATTAAATGCAACTGTACATGTACCTGTGATAAACTTTTCCACATCTCTCCCACTCAAAGAGCAGATGACCCTGTGTCGCCTGAATGCACAGATCAACAAGCTACAGCACCACATTCCGGCGCTCCCGAGACAACGCTTCTCGGTCAAAACGGACAGGATCCACTGGACCAAGGAGACAGGGGTGTGCATCTTTCTTGCTTGGTGTGAGTCTTTACATTTAAATTAAACAGCCCGGTGAGCCTACCTGATAAGGAAGGGCATCAGAGTATTGTTAAATACAATGTCTGTAACTTATCCAGGAATTTGGTACTCACTGAGGCACAGTGTTCCCTTTTAAGTAAAGGTCTTACCTTTATTCCCACCCAGTACTACAGTGGCAGTAGTAGGAGTAATAATAGTAATAATAATCATAATAACTCAAATAAGAATAAAAACAATCCCAACTTAACCAGACTCCAAATCAGGCACGATTTACAAAATTACCACAGGAGGATCAAATTAGCAGTTTATTATAAGGATTTGAACAGTGACCAAACGGCTATTAAACCTTTCATGCCAGAATCCAGTTGGTCCCCGCCTCCGGGGGCCCTCCCACCAGATGTCAACAACCTTATCAGCCAAGATTTAAATTATTTTGACAAAATATTCATCTGAGTCCAGAGGAAAACATAGCATTAGAGCAGCTAATTAAAAACCCAAACATTATTATCAAACCGGCTGATAAAGGGAGTTCCATCGTTATCCTCGACATAGAATAATACCTGTGGGAGGGAAAAAGGCAACTTTTAGATACAAATTATTATAGCAAATTAAGTAAACCTATATTTCCTGAAACAATATCCATGGTGGCAGAAATTATTGATAGACTATACAAGAAAAAATTTATCAATTATAAACAAAAAACTTACCTGCAGGGGGATTCTGAACCTAGAGCATGACGGTTTTACCTGCTTCCAAAAATGCATTGACAAATGCATTAAAAAACCCCTGTATTATTTCAGGTACCTGGACGATATCTAGGGTGTGTGGCCACACACACAACAGGAATTCCAACACTTTATTCACATATTAAACACTCATAATCCATCCATCACATTAAAATCCACTACCTGCGTTAAAGCGGTAGACTTTTTAGACACCACTACATACAAAGGAGCTAACTTCAACACTACACATAGATTAGACGTTAAAGTCTACTTCAAACCGACTGACACACACGCACTTCTCCACAAAACAAGCCACCACCCCAGACGTACATTTGCAGGCCTGATTAAGTCGCAGCTACTGAGGTTCCACAAGATCTGCTCACAGCCGGCAGACTTTGAGAAGGCGACTCAAACCCTCTTCAGAGCCTTACGCAGGAGAGGTTATGCGAGGACCTTCTTGAGGAAGTGCAAGGCCTCCTTCCTGGAGACCAGACCTGTTGACACCTCTCCTCTGCTACCCCTCATCACTACCTTTTCATCCTACGTGGGTCAACTTATTCATAACGTTAAATTAAACTTCTCTAAATTCCAATCTAACAGCTCCCTCCTCAAAGAGCATAGAATTATTGCGGCATACAAAAGGAACAAAAATTTGGCTGACCTTTTGGTCCACGCACGGGTCAAACCGTTAAAGAAACCCGAGGTCAAAGGTCACAGTCAATTTTTCAAACAACTATATTGGATCAGAAACAAATCTAACAATACTGTTTACAAAATTCAACAATCAGGACACCCCAAAATTAAGAATTGCGTTTATTTAATCAGATGTAAAACCTGCAAAATTGAATATGTTGGTGAGACGGGGAACACTATTCTGACCCGCTTCACTCAACACAGACATAACATTTTGAAACAAAAAAACAAACACGTCCCATTGGTTAAACATTTTATTGAACACGGATGGAACAATCTGACTGCCTCCCTTCTCCAATACAATCCCCTCTGGTCAACAGCCCAGGGCAGGAGACCTGAAAGGATCTGGATTGCCAGACTTGGCACCCTGATGCCTCACGGGCTCAACGAGAAGTAGAACGGGGAGGCGGAGACCCAACAGGGTGACCTGCCTTCCCGACTACTTTTCTTATCTCAACACTTTAAGGTGGGCTTTGACGGTACCTGGCTCCATCTAACCCAACCCCTCCCTCCCTCCCTCTTCTCCCCCCTCTCCCCCTTCCCGACCTTTTTTTCCCCCCTCTTTCCCCCCTCCTTCTCTTCCTCCTCACCTGACCCTAACCCTAACCCTGACCCC
>NC_051435.1:24435290-24438631 GCF_001649575.2 Kryptolebias marmoratus | reverse complement strand
CCCCTCCCCTCCTCCCCCCTCCCCCTGACTCACCCCTAACCCCACCTCCAGCCAGGTGGACTGCATGCCTTTGGGCTCTGGGGACCCGGTGGGGAGTGTGACAGCTGTGGGGGTGCACAGTGGGCGTGCCAGTGCACTGAGGGCACCTATCTTACCCCAATCCTAACCCGGCCCGTGCCGCTCGCGCCGCTTCCCTCTAGTTGCGCTCTCCGCCGGACCTCAGATGTCCTGAAAAACAAGAACTAACTTCAGAACCCTTTCACTCCCAAACAGCCTTATTATCCACCCACTATCACTTTCAGCTCCTGAGAGTGACTGAGTGTTGGGGAGTGTTACCTCTACATCTGCAGTTCTTTTATTTGGCCACAGGGTGGCGCCATGAGACTGTGTTTTGAATTTCAACCTTTAGGTCAGGAGACTCCAACTCATTTGGATGAAATTATATTATTATTACATACCTCTGACCTATATGGATTTAAACCAAGTTTATTTTTCAAGGTTCTGCAAATTTATTGGTCTTTTACTCCATGAAACGGTTTGACTCATGTGATTTTGTGTTTCAAGAGGTTTATTATGGTTTATTATTATTATTTCTAATTTCCTGTGCCTTGCCTTCTTATCACCAATGTCCTACAAAATTAAAAAATTAAAAATTGGTATGAGAAAGGAAGATTGTCTGAAACCTACCTGAGCGCCTGCAATTCCACTGTTCCGCCAGGAGAGGGGGCCAAGAAACCGAATTCCTAATCTCTCATTTTATTTAATTTAATTTATTTTATTTGATGGGCCCTAATTACTTACCTGTAACTAAAGCGGCATGATTACACTGTGTTCAATTTTGTTATGGATTCCTTTTATGGATTTATTTCTGGACTGCTTATGGATTATGTGGAATTTTTCTTGGACAGCACTGTCAAACGAAAAAATGTATTTATTTTTATTACATGCACTTGTCTGAAACACTGTGTTTTAATGTATGTTCAGCTTGTATATAGTTATTGCAATTTTGCCTGTTTATATTTAAATCCACCAGTGACGTCAACTGGCACCAATGCTGTTCAACAAGAAATGGAATCGTCATATCTCACCCTTGATATTTCTGCCCATGAGTCAAACTTCACAGTCATGAACCCTGTTGTAAGTGGTCTTTCAGATGATGTGATCCAAGGTGAATCTAATGAGATCAGGTTTATGTCAGCTGTGACACAAGAAAATATGACATTTCCTATTACCAGTGCAGAGAAAAAAGCAGCAAGTGTACATCAGGAAATCTCTTCCAAACTGTCAAAGTACAGTAAAAGTAACAGAAGAAAGAAACAGAGGAGACTGACTAAGGCAGAAAAACCAAGACAAAGAAAAGAGAATCAAAAAAGGAAAGAAAGAGAAGTATATGCTTCAAGGGGAACTTTCAGAGCAAATAAAATATCTTACGCAAGCAGGAATTTTCAAAACAACCCTGATAGAAAGCAGAAGCGAAACCTGTACACAAAAAATCTGTATAGACAGAGTGCTGAGTTTAGAGAGAAAAAGATAACACGTATCAGGAATTTATACAGGGAGAATGAAATATTTAAACAAAGACAGAGAGACTACATCACAAATCTAAACAGGGGGAATGAAAGATTTAAACAAAGGCAAAAAGACTACATCAGAAATTTGTATAAAAATAATCCAAAATTTAGACAGAGACAGACATCCTATGTCACAGAGCTTTATGCAAAAAAATAGAGAATTCAGGCTTAGACACAAAGAGATGATGAAAAAACTGATGAGAGACAGATACCATAATGACATTTCATTCAGGATGATGCAAAAAAATAGATGTGCTATGAATGTGAAAAGAAAATACAGACAGATGAAAAGTTCCCCTTAGAGAGAAACAGAAAACCGTGAAACACATGTTTTACAAATTGAGACACCTAAGATCAAACGGATCAATGAAGCCATTTCAGTTTTCAGATTAAATATAAAATCTGGTCCCACTTACATCTGCACTGTGTGTCATAAGGCCTCGTTTCCCAACCAAGTAATACTCTGTACAAGGTCAAACTATGTAAACAAACCAGATGTGGTTGAACAGTGTCTGACAGGAAAGTACATTCATATTTGTGATGAAAGCTGCCCAAATGAACAGTGCACAGTTCCTGCTGAACGAAAAACTGAATGGATTTGTCACACATGCCACAGACATGTGAAGAAAGGGTCTATGCCACCACTAGCAGCAGCTAACAAACTGGAGTTGGCAGAAATTCCCAGTGAACTGTCAGATTTGAATATCCTGGAAAGACACCTGATTTCTAAGTGCATACCGTTTGCAAAGATCATTCCTCTTCCAAAAGGCAGACAAAGACAGATAAGGGGTAATGTGGTCTGTTCCATCAGAATTGCAAGAAACTGTCAATTCTTTACCCAGACTAAGGAGTGAGTCTTAGGTCATGAGAGTGAAATTGAAACGACGTTTGTCCTACAAAGGTCATCAGCTTTTTCAGACAGTAACCTGGTCTAAATTAGTCTCTGCATTACTGAAACTGAAGCAGATTCATCCAGAGTATCGGGATATAACTATTAAAGATGAAGCTGAGCTATGTGACCCCACACTTCCTGATGATGACGATGGCGATGTAAACATGGAGAAGGATGACTATGATGAAGCAGATCTGATGGAAATTGACATGTGTGAGAGAAATGCTTTATGTGAGACAGAAAATGAGCCTGAAAATGACCACAACAGTGGATGCGAACAACCGCAGCAACAGATGAATGATGGAGAAGAAGGTGATCTGCCAAATGGAGGGTTTGCTTTAGAATCATGCCTTCAGCCTCTCGACATATCAGAAGAGATACTCTGTTTCTCTGAGAGTACATACTGCGTGGCGCCAGCACAATCAATCTCCCCCATCAGCTTTTTCAAGACGCCAAATTTGGAATCCATGAGCTTCCCTGTACAATTTCCAACATCAGAGAATGTAAAAAACATTTTTACTGAAAAAAAAAAGTGTTACGTGCCTTCGCCATTAGGCCACTCCAACCACTACTTCTGGCCCGCCATCTTTCATATATATCATCGCATATGTCAAGCTAGGATTATATTTCATTAAAGTATCTTTCATGTAAAAGACATTTTGACTGGAAAAAAAAAGTGTTGCTTGGTAGGGGATTCTAACTCCTTACTATGTAACATCAAGGTGCGTGCCTTCACCATTGGGCCATCCCGACTACCACTCATGAATCACATCTTCCATATACAGGTGCTGGTCATAAAATTAGAATATCATGAAAAAGTAGATTGATTTCAGTAATTCCATTTAAAAAGTGAAACTTGTATATTATATTCATACATT
>NC_051435.1:24399760-24435190 GCF_001649575.2 Kryptolebias marmoratus | reverse complement strand
TCATGAGGTATTTTGCAAACAGGAAGACAGACCAATGAACACAGGCAATTACATAATTAATCGCCTTTAATGGCTGCAGGGGCTAAAAAGGCCATTATGTCAGGGTCAGGGTAGTGGGTGGTGTCAGTAGTCATTCAGTTTATTGCTCCTTAAGGTATAACAAATTAAGCAATTATTGAGCTTTAAAGCCACTTAAATTAAGATTGTTCTGCCTTTAAATATTTCATTTTAAGGCTCTTTAGTTAGAGCAGGTATCTGAGCAACTTTATATGAGTTTACCTTCAGGTTCAGGCTTCAAACAGTCATGAGGCCCTGATGCAGGGTCAGGGAACCCGTTACAGCTGATGATGGTAGAGTAGGTGGACACAGAGGCTTTCTTAACCCGAGGCACGTTAGGGTCTGAATGGTTGACGTAGAAAAGGCCAAATCTCTCTGAAAAGCCAGTGGCCCACTCTAGGTTGTCCATAAGTGACCAAGCTGTGTATCCTCGGATGTCCACATTATCCTGCAAGTAAGCTGCAAGAACAACAACAAAAAACTTAAAACTAAAGAAAAAACAAAAACAGTTTCAGTCATTGTTTTGTGAGTGTTTCTTGGTTTCATTATAAGCTAGTTAAAGATCCCTGTGTGTTTCTTGCCTGCCCTCATGCTACAAACATTTTAATTAACCTGATTTGATACCTTTGAGCACTTGGTTGATGTATTTTTCATAGTGGTAAGTCCTGTGATTGTCATTTAGATCTATAGGTCCCCGCTCAGAAACTCCATTCTCAGTGATGATGATTGGGGGATTTCCATACTCCTCCTTTATGAAGTTTAGAATTCTGCGGAATCCAAATGGTGTGATCTTCAGCCAGCCAGATCCTGAATCCAGCCAGGTACGATCAACGACGGTCCCTGCACCCCTGTGACAGGAAATCATTTAGACTTTTAAGTGAAACTCAGGCAAAATATTTTTTTTCTTCCAATGAAACTTAAGGAAATGTAAGTATAGTGGGCAAATAAATTTGCCCTGAAATAAAATTAATTAAATATTGCTTGCTTGCCTGTCTGCATCATAATGCGAAAGATCTCCAAAGTTCACAGGGAAAGCCAGAACAGTGGTGTAGTGGTTAAACCCAAAATAGTCATAAGTCCCCTTAATTCTCTTAATCTCATCTGGAGTAAACTCTGGCAACCTAGAGAATTGTAAGTGAAATACAGATAGATATAAAGATTTAGTCCTCAATGAAAACTTTTAAGAACAAATTGCACGAGTTTAGTCTCAATCTGAGTGCGTAAAACTCGAGAACCTGGGACGTGAAATAGAAACTGGATTTTTCTTTTATAACCGGTTGTAAGAAATGCATTTCATAGCAGGCAAATATGGTTTTGTGATCATTTTCATATTACCGTGATTTTGTCAAACCAGCAGCAAGACTGCGCTCTCGAATGATTGTCTTCATCACATCACTGTAGTCACCATTGTATATGGGATGGGCAAACCAGCCAATATAAAACTGTACAGAGCAACACACACAACAGCCATCTCTTCATACAGCAGAACAAAGTTTGTGGAAAAACTAAAAAAAACTTGACATACCTGTACCACACGCCTTGCAGCATCAATGTCCTCTTGTTTATAGGGGTTTCTTGGCTCTGACCAGTCAGAGTTGATTGTGATGGAAATGATCCCCTTCTGTACGGCTCGATATTTGTCATTGTAAAGGTGCCAGACCTCAGCGTGAGCTTTAATAAGGTTGTGGCCGACAATGTAAGGAAGAGTGCCTGGGCGGAAATTGATCCCTGAAAGCAAACATAATGTAAAAGCTTTTTATAAAAAAAAAAATTTAAAAAAAGTTTTTAAAAACAAGATTGCTTATTGCATACCTGGAGCAGCTACTCCATAGCCGTGGCCCACCATTGCTATGTTGTACGGCTCATTAATAGTGATCCAGTGTTTTACATTGTGACCAAGACGGCTAAAGATGAGGTCAGCATAATCCCTGAATTTACCAACAATATCATCATTCTCCCAGCCCCCAATATCCTGCAGAGCTTGTGGAAGGTCCCAGTGGTACAAAGTAATCTTCCAAAAAAGAAAAAAAATATATTTCAAAAAATTTCATTTAAAATATGTTTTGAGATGCTGAAAAGAATGAGACTTACATGAGGTTGGATGTTTGCAGCAAGCAGTGCCTTCACTAGTCTGTCATAGTAGCTGAGACCAGCCTCATTAATGTGACTGGTAGTGCCATCAGGAAGCACCCGTGACCAGGAAATGAAGAAACGATAATGGGTCACCTTAAGTTGCTTCAAAATGGCAACATCCTCGTCTATTTTATTGTAACTGTCACAAGCTATGTCCCCATTGTCGTCATTGAACACTTTAAGAGGAGTGTGAGCAAACTTATCCCATATACTCAGGCCTTTTCCATCAGCTCTCCACCCCCCTTCAATCTGTAAATAGTATATGTAAGAAGATAAAAACAATGTACAAATGCATTTTCTGATCCAGCTTTAATAGAAGACTTAATTTACCTGGTATGATGCTGTTGCAGTACTCCAAATAAATTCCTTTCGGAAATGCCCATAAATCATCTTCTCATCCTCTGTTAATGGGAAACCATTGTCTTTCATGACTTGATAGTAGTAATGAGCTGAATATTTGGGAGTTCTTGGTCGGTTCGGATTATTGAAGTCCACATGGTGCAACCCAAAGCCAACTTTGTAGCCATTCAGCCATTCAAAAGAATCCATGAGAGATGTTGCCATATAACCTTTCACCTTTACTCCATCAAGATCGTAAGCTGTATTTATAATAAATACACAAGTATAAATAAATCATCAAGCTTTAAAGCAGGTATAACAGCTACAAAACTTAGCCTCAAAAACATGTTTAAAAAGATGTACCTTTAAGAGCTTCATCAATGTAGGTCTTGTAAAAAAAGACTGTCAATGTCATCCCAAGCTGTTTTTGCTTCTGTAGCCACTCTATTTTCAGTGATGTAAATTTCTGGATCTCCATACTCTTCCTTGATCCAGTTGAGGAGTCTTCTCAAGCCCCATGCTACAGCTCTTTGGTTTTTAATTGCTGTAGCTGGTGAATCACCTTCTTCTGCTTCTGAGAAGTCCCAGTCATATTGATAAGATTTTGGAGAAAGCCGACCTGTAACATGGCTAACCTTCTTTGTAGTGTAATGATTTACACAGAAGACATCAGCGGTCCCTCTGATGAATTTTTTTTCTTCATCTGTGAAGGATGGGAGTCTTGACTCAGAAAGACCTTGGAGTTCACTTTTGACTCTAATTTGTGATTTCATTGCCTCCGGATAGTCACCATTCTTGAAAATAGGGTGGGCAAACCAACCTAGTTGAAACTGCATGGCACGGTCAGCTGCTACAACTTCACGAGGAACATTAACGTCAGTAGGTTCAACCCAATCTGCATTGAGGGCAATGGATACTAGACCCCCTTGGGATTTGCGATATTTGTCGTCATATGTATGGTAGGCTTTGGCGTGAGCTCTTATTAGGTTGTGTGCAACTTTGTAAGGTGCAGTTCCTGGATTCTTAACATTTGGTGGGATCTGTCCAAGTCCGTATCCTAGCCATGCAATTGTTTGAGGCTGATTGAAGGTAATCCAGAATTTCACTCTGTTGCCAAAGGTGGCATAACAGAAGTCACAGAAGTCGTTAAAAATGTCAATCATCTCCACATTTTCCCAACCAATGTTTTGCAAAGCTTGAGGAAGGTCCCAGTGATAAAGTGTGACCATTGGGGTGATATTATGTGCCAAGAGGCCATCAATAAGTCTGTTGTAATAGTCAACACCTCTCTTGTTCAAGGAAGTGCGTCTACCATCAGGAAAAATTCTTGTTTACTAAAACATTTGACTGATATTCTTAATAGATAAATGCCACATGAAAAAAACATAAACATTCATTTTTTACATTTCAAAAGATTTTACAGTTAAACAGATTTTATTTCTGCACAAACCATATTTTCATAAGCTTTGGAAGAATGTAAACTTTCTGTCTCTACTGATTAGGCCTCCAGGGTGACCTCAGGGTATACAGTTCCCCCAGGCAGAATGACAATTTAAACAGAATTGTCTAGAAAGGTGTCTTTAGGTCAGAGAACTTGAAGAAATGGGTCTTCTTCATGCTACATATATTACATCATAGTTATACCCGCTGCGGTAAGATTGTAAACAAACAAACTGTCAAATGTGACGCACACAAAATGTCCAGTCACATTTGGTTATTTATGTTAAGCTTAAGCTATTTATCGATCCGTGGACCTCAGTTTTCCTCCCAAGTCTGACGAGCATTTTGCAATGCTTTAGGGGTAAAGGTCAGTCTCACCTCGGGCTACCACCCTCAGTCCAACGGGCAGACTGAGAGGTGCAATCGAGAATTAGAGTCTACTCTTAGGTGCGTAATAAATAATAATCCATCTACATGGGCCAAACATCTACCCTGGGTGAAATACTCACATAATTGCCACACCTCTTCTGCTATAGGCTTTTCCCCATTTGAGATTTATTTGGGTTATAATCCTCCTCTTTTTCCCTCGCAAGAGACCGAGAGCTTGGTACCATCTGTTCAAGCTCATCTGCACCGATGTCGCCGCATTTAGAGGCAGACGAAGAGAGCACTTCTTCGAACCACCCAGCAGAACAAGAAATTTGCCGACCGACACCGATCCCAGGCGCCAGTATACCAGGTGGGACAGAAGGTATGGTTGTCAACTCGGGATATAAGTCTGAAAGATACCCACCAGAAAACTAGCCCCCAGGTACATCGGACCCTACTCTGTGGACCGGATTATCAATCCGTCAGATGTCCGACTGGGCCTACCGGCTTCTTTGAGGATCCACTCCACGTTCCACGTCTCACAAATCAAACCAGTCCGTGTGCCCTCCTGCCGGCCTCCCCCCACATGCCTGGCTGGTGGATGACCAACCTGCCTTTGCGGTCTGGCGTATTCTGGACGTCCGGCGCAGAGGTCGAGGTTTTCAATACCTGGTCGACTGGGAGGGTTGCGGGTCAGAGGAGACATCTTGGATCCCACGGTCTTTCATACTGGACACCTCTCTCATCACCACCTTCTATAGAGACCACCCGGACAAACGGCCTAGGTCGCCTGGAGGCGACCCTTGAGGAGGGGGTACTGTGGCAATCTGCCACAATCAGTAACGGAATGACTGTACCTGGATGATGTGTACGACCAAGAACCCAGAGCTGGTTAGGAGTCATGTTGCTTTCAGTTCGAAGTGGATGATTGTCCCAGCCACTACAGACAGTATTCAGATCATCCTGCAGACGTGGCAGGAAGACATAATGGCAACAGAAGAGGTGTGTTTCATTTGAAATGTCGAGGTATCCCTTTTCTTTAAGGTAGTGTAGCACATCATAATAGATTCACGTTACAGCTGTCCAACAGATCTCTCCAGAGTTGCTCAATCCTTCAATTATGGAGTAATAAATGGTTAAAAACTGCCCTTCAAATCTTGTCATATTGAAGACCACACAAAGCTACTGTTACGATAGACATTGAAAAGCATCACATATTGAAACTTGCCATTTGTACAAACGTTTGATTGTGCACACTCTTCCCAGATAGAAAACTGCTTCTTCCTATTCTACGAATCATAAACATAAGTTGTGCCACGTCCACATTTTCCACCCCTTGATCAGCACGTACCCTAAAATAAGTGTGTAACTTAATCAGAATTTGCCTATAATTACAACATTAATGACAAATTTTTGCATAGCTCAAACATTGTTTGTAACCAAAAATATAATTTGGAGATACAAAGTAGTGGGGATTAAAAAGATTTTAACTGTACTGGAGTCTTCAATAGATGAACATCTTATAAAAAATCTGTTTAAATTTTATGTATATCAACTATTGCATGTAATAAAAAAAAAAAAAACTTTGATCACCTCCTCTGTAAATTTTGAAAATATTTCTCCTTAGACAGGGACAATTTTTTTGTGTAGCACAATTCATATGCAGGAAATTTTAAAGTGCTTTACATGACAAAACAGATACATTAAAATGCATGGAGCCCTCCAGGGGACATGGGGAAAAATTTTTCTTTTGCGTTCCCTCGCAAAACTCTTGCGTTACCTCGCAAAAGGTTTTGCGTTCTCTCACAATAAGCTACTGATTAGTTCATGCGGCATAACTGAATACTGTAAGCCTTTCTTACAGGGCTGCCGTACTTTCTGCTTTAATGCAAGGTTATGTAAGGTTTTTCCATGAATGTTAATATCTTTGTAAGTACCATAAGTACTGAGAAGTGGTCTGTGGTCCCCACCTGTAGAACCACTCCTTTATTGAGTGTGTCTTACTAATTGCCAATAATTTCCACTTGTTGTCTATTCTATTTGCATGTGAAATTGATTGCCAATCAGTGTTGCTTCCTAAATAGACAGTTTGATTTCAAAGAAGTTTGATTTACTTGGAGTTATATTATGTTGTTGAAGTGTTCACTTTATTTATTTTTTTGAGCAGTGTACATTAAAACTGATTTTTAAAACCTTTCCACTATAAAATGTGAAATAGACAGGTACTTTACAACCATCCTCCCAAATAATGTGTATGATCAAGTAATATTAACAAAGTTGGTCCCTTGAAAAATCTCTTTGACCCTGGTGATTGAAGAGAAGCCGACTTATACTTGTTCTTTGTATTGAACAGCTAAAAGCAACAGTCTGCATGCTCACCAGGAATCCTCTTCAAACTCAGGTGATGAACCTAGCAGCTGTCAAGGCAGCAAGTTTTCCACAGAGGTGATCCTGCAATCAAATTCATGTTTGAAGCCTAACATTAAAACCATGGCGTTGATTGAAAAATTTATTGACCAGTGAATGATAGCATTTCCTGCAGCCCTTCTAAAATCTAACTTAGACCTACAAAATAAATTTCTTATATTTTTCAATTTAATTTAAAAATGATCTTGATCTTGATTCTTGATTGATTGATTTCTTGATTCTTGATAAACATGCACACACCACTTAGCCAATTTCTTAAAAATATATTTCATCTTTTTTAACATTTCTTTACAAATACGGAGAAGAAAGATAAAGTTTAAATGACAGCTTGATGAAAAGAGTAAAACTACGTATGCTGTGTCTGACAAGTATCTATCATAAATGGACTCCAATACCCTTCCTTTTGCAGCCGATGCATCTAACAGGTAATCATACTCTGATAGAAATGGTCCTGAAGCTGATGCATTGATTTGCCTGTTTTTTAAAGAAAATTCCTATACACTTACTTTTATCAGTCTTATTTTTTTCTTTAAAATTATGTTCCTGTTCTTGGCTCCACAGTCATATCAAAGTCTGTTGGGGTTGTTGACATGAGAGCTGGAAAGAGTACTAAAATAATGTACTCAAGTAAAAGTACAATTAGTCTATTTAAATTTTACTTAAGTACCAGTAAAATACTTGTGTCAAGAAATCTTCTTAAATAAAAGTAAACTGTAAGCCAATAAAAATGTACTTTGAATAAAATTTTAGTTAATTTTTTTGGCCTGAGGTTGTCTTATCTGTGGTGCACAAAGGACAAGAATAAAGTTTTTATCCCAAATAAGCCCTGAAAGTAAATAAAAAGCCTCACAATTTAACATGCATTCACAAAAGAAAACAAAGATTTAAAAAACAACTTGAGAGCATAAATTGTCATTTAACTGCAGGTTGTCATGTTATGATGTGATTATTGGTCAAAGAGTTTGAATTTTCCTCCAAATTTGAGCTATTATTTGTTTTTTGTTTTTTTGTAATGACTCACTCATTTTAGAGACCCTTTTAAAAATTGCACTGACAAACACATTGTTTTTTGGTTTGTAGCTTGAATGGTTCAAAGTCACTTCTACTGTTAGATTATGTGTTTTAAGTTCAGTTCTTTTGTTTGTTTTTAATTCCGATGATGGTGTAACGTTCAGAAAGCCAAGGTTTAGGAGTCACTGCATGTTACCAAAAAACTGATTTGTTACTGTTTTCAGTGTCAGAATATGTGTGAGGTTGGCTCACAAGCTGCAATCACAATTAATAGGTAGCCAGTCACACAAATCCAGTACAAAGCTAGTTAAAAACAAGACCCCTGCTGTGACAGTCATGTTTTCTTATATCCAGTTCTCTTCCACCCTGTGTTTCCTCCTCCATTTCTTTAATCTTTGGGATCAGTGGTAATCTCTGAAGAGGTGACCCACTGTCCTTTGCCCTGGAATTACCCCCAGTCCTCATCAAGATGTGTATGCAGACAGAAAATAGCAGCTGGGCTTTTGAACACCCAGATGTAGGATTCTGTTATATCATAACATAATCTTTGTGTGTGTTACCAGTCTATCATTCTTATACATGAAAGACCTGCTGTGTGTGTATATGTGTACTTGTTGACTGCACTTTGATAAGTCCACACTATATGTGAACACATTTTGAAAAGTAAAACCATTCAGATGAGTTTTTAATTTTTGTTTTTTGGAAAAGGCTGCAAATGTCTGCTTGTGCTTTTAGACTTGCTTTATGGATTTAGGACTCAATCAGGTTTCAGGTTTGGTTCGTAGATTATGTAAACAAATGTCCTCATAATGACAGAGGTACAAGGCATTTGTACTGCGTGTGTGTGGTGGTGTGGCTTAAAGCAATGAAGAGTTAAGAAGCTTTGTGATCCGCTGAAGTACATAGAATGAGTGAGAAAAGGGTGAGAACATGATAGAAAATGAAAACAACACATTGACTGTAAGAAATGGTCAAAACTGAACCAAACAAATTGAGAGACTGACTTGAGGAGAAAAAAATTAAAAATTCCTGAAGACAGCAAAGAGGTAAAAAGGGATGAAGTGTGGTAGAGGGGGAGTGGAAGGTTGGTAGATTAAGCCGGGTTAGAAAGGATTAGTGTCAGGTTTGGTTTGGTTGTAAATTCATGCGTCAGTCACTTCTGGCTGCTGCTGACAGACTCACACTGCTGATTCACTTCAGCTCTGAGATCACAAAGTGAAGCATCACTGTAGGAAAAACCGGACCACAGGAAGTAAAGGTAAGACGAGCACTTCATACTGTTGTTGTCTATGGATTGACTGTATGTAAGCAGATAGAAGTGTGTTTGTTTGTACACATGAGAAAACAAAGGCTCAGCTGATTAAAATCTCACCAAATGTCTTCTGCTGCCCTCTTTGCTCTGCAAGGCTGTACTAAAGAGCATTTGTTCCAAATACATTCATCATGCTGATGTACTTCATTGCATCCAAACAGCCAATAAATTGTTAAAAAATGAGGGTTGCAGCATATACAATATGTGATTTTGCAGTGGCGGGCGGTGCATTTCGCACTTAGGCCTTCAGTGATGTCCAACTTAGTTAATAAATATCTTTCATTATGCCAGCATTTATAACACCAGGATTGGAGAGTAGTTAGAAACATACTTAAGCACTACTTGGCTTTGCATTACCTCAGTTGTGTACAAAATGGGCTATTATCTTGCGCATTTTAAAAATCAACAAACCTGCATCAGCAATTAAACCATATCTGGTATGCTACTGTCAAAACTAAATAAAATAGAATAAAATAAATAAAATGTTTGCACTCACCAAAATGGCTGTGTCCCCCAAAACACTTATTTCAACACAAAATCCATTCTGGAACAGGTTAGCTGGCTCGGGGTCGGCCGTCCTCCTCTAATGAGATCTAGCTTCTCTTGAAAAGTTTGTCAACCAAATCAATGTGTTGCTCTCCTTCGGCCATTGTGGGTTAATAAAAGAGTCACACCCAGGACTGTTATCGATTAAGTTAACAGTCCTGGGTGTGACTCTGTTGATCTGCATAGCACTGCTGTGGCTCAAACTAGTAAGTATCCATATCCAGTCACAGGACAAGTAAATGTCACGTTCAACGTGAAGCTAGCTAGAAGATCGTACTGACACAACTCGCGATCTGATTGGCTATCGCAACTATCTATCAGCTGTATTTGCCCGTTCACTTACAGCGCACAGACGCCTTCATTGCTGATTCTGAAGGCCGGGGCAGATTTCATACAGCCTCTGGCAACATAAGATAGCTAAATTCTGATTGGATAAAAACTCTAACCTAAAAACAACAGCACTGAAAGGAGCATAATATGACATGAAGAGAATCTGAATACTTTTAGATATCTAGGGAAAGTGAATTAAAAATTAAATTAACCTTTATTATAAATATGATCTTGATTCTTGGTTATGTTAGGCCAGCAGAGAAGGCCTTGCTGGCCCTGACGGCCCACCACTGTGATTTTGTAATAACACAAACAGTGAATCCAAGCCCTATATAGCCAAGTCTGTAAGATAACATCAGTGCCCTCAAATGACAAGTCATACACAAAATAAATATATTTTTTTTCTTTTTTCATTCTATCTAACACACACACACATTTTGTATTGTAAAGGTTAATCTGAAGAAGAAATGTGAATTTTAGCTGACAAGTCTTTTTTAACCATTAATGTATTATATTTGTTTACTTATAAATGCATCTTCAGTTTCTAACATTATACAAAAAAAATATGTTTGTCACAGAAATTTGTTCGGTTTTTCTTTAAAGTTTGCTTCAGTGATCTTGAAATTTCACATCATCACACTCATTTCTTTTTAATGTTGTATGTAATGTACAAAGTAGTTTAAAATGAAGAAAAATATACTAAAAAAGGAATCCATACTGCCTGCCTTGTATGCCAAAGTTTTAAACAAAGAACTCACACAATCTGTTAGTGCTTAAAGTATGTTTTGGGGATGATTGCCAGTTAATAACACACCAAGGTTTAGCTCAAAATCTGTAAAATGGACTGAATTACAGCCATTTTCCAAATTACTAATTGAATTAGATCCAAACAAGAAAAGAATCACATTGACTTCAAAAATTAAGTGTACAGCTACCTCCAGTAGATATTACAACATTTGCAGCAGCCTTTTGTTGGTTTTTTTTTTTTGGTTTTCAATTCTCACAGTGGTTAGAGCTGTTGCCTCCCAGCAAGAAGGTTACAGGATTGATTCTCAGCTTAGGGCCTTTGTGGGTGGAGTTTGCAAGTTTTCCCTGTGCTTACTTGGGTTTACTCCGGGTACTCCGGTTTCCGCCTACCAAAAACATGCATGTTAACTTAAATGGCAACTCTAAAATTGTCTCTAGGTGTGAGTGAGAGTGTGAATGCTTGTTTGTCTCTATGTGGCCCTGTAATGGACCTGCAACCTGTCCAGGGTGTCCTCTGCCTCTCGCACAGTGACTGCTGGAGATAGGCGCCAACTCCCCATGACCCGGAAAGGAGAAATGGGTAAAGAAATGGATGGATGATTCTCAACCTCAAATGAAAATTAAATCCAGTAATATTATATCGTATATCATAAAGATAACTTAAAAGTCTGAACACTTTTTATTAGGAATAAAATATTACAATATGTATGTATATGTGTGTGTGTGTGACTATAGGAAAGTATGCATACCATGAGTAAAAGTGCTTGTTTACTCAGACGCTGACAGTGATTAGTATTTAGGCCAGCAGCTGCAGTCAATCAACCCACCCTGGTATCATCTGGTAAGACAGCTGTTTTACATTTTGACTAAATGCCCTGATGAGCCATCTGCTCCTGGTCACTGACTCCAGGCAAGAAGTGAAATCAGTACCAGACACCTGGTAATTTATATATTCTGTCAACACAGGATTTCCAAACAACTCATTATTGGGTTTTCTTAATTTTAATCTTATTTACATTAATTTCTTGAACCATGCAATTGGCTCACAGAACATAAATAGGAAGTTATTTGGTGAGTGACTTACAAGAAAATCTGAAAAGTGGGTCTTTACAAAAACATGATGACCTTTAGTTGATAAATGAGGTGCCTAGAGTATAAAATCGTTAAGAAGGAACAGCTTTATGCATATCATAAGTATAAGAAACACAGGTCTGAATTCAGCAATAAATTGCACATCTTATGGAGGCAAAAACAAGATTTTTGCACATCTGTTTCATTCTTACAGCCTTTACAAAGAGATTTGTGTTTCAAACTGCACTGGCAACTAAACAGTATCTTTGCACAGTTTGAAAATGTTGCATTAAAACATTTCTCAAATAACTTTATTGAGAGTTTGGAGGGTGGTAGACAGAGCAGCTCAATATTTAAAAGGTAAGACTTTTTTTGTTTGTCTTTTATGACTATTTATTGAGTTTTCTATTTTTGTTTCTTCTTGCTGCCACTTACTTGTGGGTTTGGGCAATAAAAAAAACAGTTTATTTAAATTGTTTTCTTGTATACACTGGTGTTGAGTGGATGTGTCTTACATTAATCCTGAGTGAAATGTTTGAAAGAAGAAGATTGACAGACACTATGAGGCACGGTGTTGGCCAACATTCAGTTTACTCCCGTTATAGAGATCTTTGTGACTGATTTGTATTAATTATTGTTCTTTTCAGGAGGAATACAATTTCCTTCTTCTTTCATGGTTCTTGATGATCACCATAAAACAATCTATGGAAGATGGTGAGAAAACAACCACTCTCTGAGACACACACATATCTTTGTGTCAGCTATACAACCATAAATACCTGACCATCATTGGTTTCATTCATTATTTATCTTTACTTGAGCTCAGTTTTGATTGCAAATTTCGGTTTTGTATCTCATACCTATATCTGCTCTTCTTTATTAAGGCCACATGTACACAGGATGAAAGCCGTCCTAAGCTCTCTGTTATCTCTTAGAAGGTGGCTGGATCAGAGCACATTTGAAAAACTTCCATTAGTGTGAAGACAATCATGATGCTGCTATGCTTATAGTACTCACCAAATAGTTTTTTTGTCCCTATTTTCCATGTACACAAGACACTTTCCTTCACCCTCATTCCACTTTATACATCAGCAACATGTTTCCGTGACAATACTACCACACATACCCACCCTGACATAACTCTCTTGAACTGCATCAGGATGCAGCTATAAGATGTTACACTGTCATGAGTCTACCACAAGTATTACATTTTTGCCAAGATATTTCCATTACCTTATCATGTTCTTCAGACTCTTCCTATAAACTATATGGGAGGTTTCTGGGCCTCCATCATCAGTTTCAGCCTTGCCGTGGAGGAGGAAACACCATTTAGCAGCATGAAAAGATGTGGGTAAAGGGGTTTTCTGTGCAGAACCTTAACCACATCTATCATTCTTCCTCCCCCTTTCAGCAGCAGTTGAGAGATGCAAAAGCAGCCATGCTTCTAATACATGCCACTTACAATAACTTGGAGAGCTGCCAGGGTGGAGTGGATGTGATGGAGTTGTAGTCTATGTATGAGGTCAGCATGGCCAGACCTGCTTGACACCCAAGCCATTCTAGTTTGAGAACCCCACATCTTAGAAACATTGACTGCATTGTATCCATGACAGTGTTGTGTTGATGTTTGTCTTTCATTAACTGCCATCATGCAATAAAATACAACCTCACTACGAAAGCTTTGTGCATACTCAAATCTCTTCATAACCTATAAAGTGCAATGATGACCCCACTGCATTCTTAATCCAAACCTGAAGACTGCACAGACCCTGCAAAAACAGTCATGTTCTGGACGACTTTTTTTTGTAATGTCATAGCAGGGTTGTTATCAAGTGTGGATAGGATCTAATCTCTGTCTGCTATGTTAGGACTAATAGCCCCACCTGACACAAAATGTCAGATTTTCACCTTTAGCTCTAGGGGCGTATTCATTAATAGTCCTAGAGCAAAGAATTGGTCCAAGTGACAATATCTGAAGACAAGCTCTTTCAGCAGCAGGAACCATGTCTCACAGAAGAAGGTTTACAGGTTTGTTCAAAGTTAAGGAAGTGAGGATGAGAGATTGAGTCAATCTGAAGGTTGAGTCTCACCTGGAGTATCTCATTGATGGTGGCTAGGAAGAAAGAGACTTAGAGTGCAGGATTTGTCTCATTGGGTAACTTTTTAGCCAGGTTTAGACTCTCCAGATGGATAAGTAGATGTTAGTAGGGATAAGTTTGAGGTGAAGGATGAAAGTGTTGAGCTGGTATGACATACTTGATTGAACTGTATGGAAATGGATCTGACTAAATTGGACAATGTGGACAGGACCCACCTTGTACAACCCTCTGGAGTACCTTCACTGAAAATGACCAAACCTAAAAAGAGATCAACTAAATGAAAAGGACGAAAAGGAATGAAGATGGAAGATGAGGAAAAGGGAGGGTGGGTGCCGAGAGCTCAAGATAAAGCTGACTAAAAGAAGACTTGTCAGGTGGTTAAAAACATAACCCTGCTCCTGAACCTAAGTTTACTCTTTAACTTAATTTGGAAACATAAACATCATGTATAAAGCATTTTATTAATTGAGAAACTTTCTATTGTGAAAACATTAAAATTATAAATATAACTTTTTTTAAATTCTAGAGTATGTAAGCAAAGGAGAAAATAGCTGAAAGATGTACTTCATTCATTTTCAAGAGATTCTCTAACATTTCTGGCAGCACATAGAATAAGTATGAAGTCAGCAAAATGTTACATTAAATTTAAATAAAACCATATGTATATATTTGTGTGTGTGTGTGTCTGTGTGCAGGCATCAGTGATGTGCTGTCCAGCGTGGTGGAGGATATCGGCGATGCCGTCAACAGAAACATTAGCGGCGCTCAGATTCTTCATGAACTTCTGCGTGCACCATGGCTCCGGGCCTTGCTAAGAGTATGACGTGATTTTAATGTTCCCTCAGTAAATCAGACAAACCACATAACTGTTAACTGATGCTTTATTTACTTGTGTTTTCCTCTACAGATTTATGAAAGTCTGTTGCAGTTCCAGAGGGCAGCACCAAGTCCATTTCTGCCCTATGCCTCAGGACTCTCATTTGAGGTGAGTAAATATGTCCAAATACAAACACTGGAGAACTGTCAGCCTCAGATGCTTTGATTTTTTATTTTCAGAGGGATATCTAATTCTTTTCGATTTTATCAGCTTTAGTCCTAATGCTGCAAAGCTTTAGAAGCATCTTTATTGAAAAAAAATGCACCATGTGGTGCAAGTTCAAATTTGCAGAAAGCCACATTTAAGTGTGGTTTACTGCATGGATACAAACCTTATATGGAAAGCCACATAAAGGCCCCATCCACACTTATCTGGATACTTAAAAAACAGATTTTCTGCTGTATTTGCACCTCCATCCAGACACAAAGTAGTTTTTGTGAGAAAAATTGAGATTTACATAAAAACGTTTTTCAAAATGGAGACTTTTAAAGGCTCTAGAACAGAGAACATAATGGAGTTTCTGAAGTTTCTCAGAAACAATGACTTTGCAGCCTATTTTGCTCGTTCATTATCATTTGTGCTCTTACATAGATGTCTTTACAGGTTGTTCTGTATCTGTGTCAGTTTATTGATCCTGTGACCATCAAACTTTTTCATGTGCTGAAATTGTAACAGCAGAAAGGGTAAACAGTATGAAAGAAACATTCAAGTTTTAGAAAAATCTTTAGCTAAACTAAGCATATCTTTCTCTGTATTCGGTATGTTGTTATTGTGGATGTTCTTGCCACCTAGGGCTGCTTGGGTATTTTAGTACTGTTGTTATAATGTTTGGAAAAAATATTTGTTTTAAAATAAAAAATTAAATAGTAACAAAACAAATAGTAGTGTAGACTGGGCCAAAGTCATAAAAAATGTCCACTGACCTAAAATGATTTAGTCATTTAAAATGCATCTCCAATAAAACTTTTCACCAAAAAAAAAAAGAAATCAAATACATAATAATAGAAAAGAATGATATTTTCAAAACAAAAAAGTACATTATTTACATTAATCTGTTTTTACATTCAACAATTTTTTTCTTGGTCTAAGTGGGTGTTGAACCTTGGACGCTGTTATAAAGAAATAGCTGAAAATGTGATCATCTTTTAGGTCTTCATCAGACTTTATTTAAGAGACTTATCTTTGCATGTTTGAAGTTGTGGTGTTTTTTTTGTTTGGGTTTGTTTGAAGCTCAAGACAAATGAATGACAGAGGAGGAGTGGATAGTGACAGGACAAAATGACATGAAGAACAAAAAACAAATCAAGACAAAGACAACTGAACAGAAAACATGAAGACAATAAAAACAATAAACTAAAACACAAAAACACCAAATTCCGGCACATAAATCATACATAAATCTCTAAATTTGTTGATCTTCTTCCTTTGTCAGATCATGACTATAATACATAGAGCTGACCGTCCTTCAGCTGAAGCTAGAGAACTCTACAACCTCCTCAGCTCACCACATGTCCAGGTTTGATTTGAGATTCATTCCAAACTTCTGAGTTACTCATATCTGATGCTCTGTTAGACTCTTTCAGTGTTCTGTTGTGTTTGTCAGGCCCTCCTATCATCTCACGACAGTGTGGCTCAGTCGGACTATCTACCTGTCCTGCCACCCCTGCCTGAGGAGTTACCTGAGGATGAAGAGGCAGTGAGGATTGTTTGTCTTGTTAAAAATAACCAGCCTCTGGTAAGATAGTTGTTGTTCATTTTAGAATTATTATTATTATTAAATGACCACTTTTATTTAATGTGCAAAGATTCGATTTTCAGTATTGATTTGCTGATATACAGTCGTAATTTTTTTGTGTATATTTATACTAAAACCTTGCAACCTTTGGAATCAGAGAATTCAAGACCAGTATAAGATAATATTGTGCTGATTATTTGATTATGAAGATTTATTTCTTACAACCACAGTTCAAACCCATCTATTTATTAACACAAAAAAACAGTTCATAAAACTAGTCTTTTCTAAAACATTTGTTCCCATCAATGGGAGACCACACATAAAGCTGGTGTACTTGAACATCATCATAACAAAAAGTTGCATTTCCAACAGGAATAAAAAAAACTTCAGTTTTCAGTTAAGAAAAATTAAATGAAAGACTGTGCATACTTTTTGTAATTCGATAAACACTTAAAGGGTTAGGGTTAGGCAGACAGAAAAAAGATAAACCTGGATTTGCAAAATACAGCTTATTATTACTAAATTACTATTGGGTTTTATAGAAGTTGTTGATGTATGTTATAGTTTCAGCTAGTAGCTGTATTGGTGCTTTCTACACTTTCTTAAGACGTTTTCTAGTTTCAAACTTTTTACTATAGATGAAACATTTCTTTAGTTCTCAGGTTACAACTGTCCATGAACATGGCTTAAAACTGAAAAAGAAGAAAAATGAAATTAGCATACATTTTTCTAAAAGCTGACTTTATTTACATAACAGCTTAGGCTGCATTTAACACATCACTCTAGATTTTATTAAAATCTTACAGGAATCTCTGTTCTCTGTGAATTCTAAAGACTCAGTTTCTCATTTTTCATGCACCAAGAGTGGAGAGGAGCGCAGAAGAAGTGTAGGAGATGATGGAGCAGGAGTTATTCATGGCCGCTGGAGCAGCCTTCGTCGCCTCACATTAGAGCGCCTCATTCCTGCGAGACGGGCCTGGTCGGGGGAGGAGCTTAGAATGACAGACAGCGAGTCCAGACTATTGTCTCGTCCTAAAAATCAGCCATGCTCCTTTTTCCCTCGTTATGGCTCCACAGGAAATTGCTGTTTGGGTCCTCAAAATGCAGGACTTTGGAAGGAAGGGCTCAATCAGTCAACGCCTGCAGTCTTTTGTTCTGATTCTTGTTCTGGTAAGAGAAAAGACAAAACCAGTCATCAGTCCCTTGTTTTAATCATCTCATTGTCTTCAACCAAGCCCTTGTTTGCAAAGCATAAATATGAAAAAGGGTAAGGAACCAGCCCATCCACCAGTTTGTTCACTTTTTTGCCAGTTTGTTCACATGTTCCTGACATTTTCCACATTGCTTTGCTGGTTCTTCTTTTCATTTGTTTGCTGAAAGGCATCTTTTCATCAGTTGTGTTTTTGACCCCAGAAGCATACTCAGTCCTCATTTCATCCTTCATTTTTCTTCTTTGGTTAAGCAATTTTAACTTTTTATTTGTAAGGATACCTTTACTTTTACCTATGTTTTTTTTAACTTTTTTACTTTTCCTTCTTTGCCCTTACATGGTGGTCAATTTCAGAGAGACCCAAAACCCCCAGGGAATATGGTGCCTCTTGCAAAGAAAGCAGTGATGACTATGCTTACCTTCCTCCTCCAGTTCCAGCTTACAGTATCAGTCTTCCCAATTCTCCCCTTTTATACAAAAAAGATGCAAGAGGAGGAGAATCAAGGAGCATTCCTACATCTGGTCGGACCCTGGTTAGAGTCCACACAGCACCTGCAACTCCTGAAAATCAGCAATCAACACGGCAACAAGGAGTCAGCACTTTCCCTGCTCCTAACAGGCAACACTGGTGTCAGGATGGACCTTTTAAAAAACACCAAGAAGGACCTTCAAACCATTTGTATATGACCAACTACTCTACTGATACTCAGCACAACAAATGCCATCACCAACCAAAACAGACACAGAAGAGGATGCAACAGCACCAGCAGAAACATCACCAGCCCTCTTTGCCTCTTGAGCTCAATAAAAACTGTAGCATGGAGGAACTCAGAACCACTGTTCAAACAGTGGCGAGCAGTATTGAGCACAGCAGTCAGGATGTCCGACATCTTGGCCAGAAGATGGTGGCAGCAACAGAAATGATCACAGACAGAGTTGAAGAAAATGCTCAAGCGCTCAACCTCCTTGCTGAAGTGGTTGACAAGCTTCAGGGGATCATTGTGGTCAAAAAACACCTTGAAGCATCTCCCCCTTGCAAGCCAAAATTACACATTCGCCCAATTCCTCCTCCAAGGGGCTCCTCAGTATCTCCAAAAGTGATCCACAAACCTTCAACACCTTATCCACGCCCCATCTCGCCCTCCTCTGCTTCCTCTTCTTCGTCGTCTGCCAGCTCTTGTTTAGATGGCTTTACAATGTCCCAGAGTCCACAGCGATCGAACAGAGGGATCAAAATTAGAACAAGAGCAGTTGATCATGACATTAATGGACATATAAAGTTAAAAAATGGATCAGTTTCAAGAGCTCAGCAGGAGAACAAACAAGACTTTAATACCACAGGGTGCTTAAAAACAAAAAAGAAGAAATAACCAATCGACCTCAAAATGGAACTGTTCTTGTCTGCTTTGATATTAGAAACAGATGAGGACTCTTAAGACTATAATTTTAGAACTCTCTCTTATACTTTGTCTGAATCGAGAACATCATTTTCATTCATAAAATACCAATGGACAATTTTCCAACTATTAACTTATTATTTGGGGTTTTCAACTAGAAGCAAACTCATATCAACATTGTAACCAAGAAAACTTCAGAGACAGTTGTTTTTCCCATTTTTACTGGATTTCATAAAGGACCCATGTAATATACAGGTACAAAAATTTTATATTCTCTCCTTTATTTCTCATGTTTTCCAGCTATGCATAAAGTTATTTAAAATTTTCATAAATTTTATCAGCTTTATTATTTTCAGTGTTTGTTTTTCGGAGTTTAAATACACACAAAACAGTAAATATCTGAGGGGCTTCTGTAGCTCCGTGCCAGCGCTGCGGTCTTGTAATCCTGAGGCTGCGGGTTTGAGCCCAGTTTGCATCAGGAAGGTCATTTGATGTAAAACAATTGCCATATCGTCCAGAGTTCCCACACTGTGGCAAAGAAGGGAATAGCCAAATAAAGAAAAAAAAAGGTTAAATATTTGTGAGGAGGAAAGTTAAGTTTTTTTCACAAAATTTCCATATTGTAAAGTATGTTTAAAAACACATTTGTTCTGTACACATGTATCAAACAAACAAATCAAATCAAATCAAAACAACTTTATTTATCCCAAAAGGGCAACTCAGTTTGCAGCTCTCTGGTCAACATCACAAGAAATACAAACAATCTCATACAGCCATTCACATCAAACAAACAACAACGCATCTATCCGTAAAAAAAAAAGAGAGATGAAATCTTGGCTACTGGCCAACCGAATTTAAACGCTGAATGGTTGAAGAGATAAAAGAGTTTAAGTAATGATTCATTTTTTGGTGGGGAGTAACATAGCGCTGCCCTGAAGGCTTTAACATAAACTGAGCTCAGGTCTAACATCTGGACTCCTGTGATCTTACTACACACTTTCACAATGCTGTTCAGACTGCTTTTATCTTTAATAGATTATCCATGATACCAACACATAAAAGAAAAGGTTAGGAGACTTTCAATAAAAGAATGGTCAAAGACATTTAGGATACTGGCAGATACATGAAAATAATTTTGCTTCTTCAACAGATAAATTATTTTCTGGCCTCTTTTAACAATCTGCTCGTTATTCTTATCACACTTAAAAGAGGAATTGAACATTTGATACCCAGATATTTGTAAGTGTACACAATTTCCACTACCTTACCATGGAAAAAACTGAGTTTAGGGGTGATTGATTGTTTCCTTAGATCAACAATCAGTTCTTTAGTTTTAGTCACATTTAAATCCAGGTAATTGTCATAATTTTCACACCATTTAATGAAATTAGGTAAAGCATACCCATGGTCCGAGTCTGCACCCTGTAAACAAACAAAAACAAAAAAGTTCAAAACTAAAACAAACTAATATACCCCTAAGGCAAGAAAGCATAATGCTAAATGTTCAGCTACCACAGCTTTACTTAGCAAGGTCCATTGGTATTACAAATAAATCCCCATTTTTATTCAAAACTTTTGCACCAATATTAAAGGGGTATTCCAAACATTCTATTTAATGCTCAAACTGTAGATATACAAGGCCTATAAAAAATATTCACTCCCTTGAATGTTTTATGCTAATATTGCAGTCATAAATACTTTTTTCCCTTTTTTCCCCCAAAAAAAACTCTTTAAAGATTTGATATCAGCATGTGACTCTAATTGTGTTTTGTACAGAAAAAAAGTAAATGAAAAATAATAGTTTTAGGTGCTAAAAAACTAAAAAATAATCTAGTAGCAATTTCCTTTTTTTTTCAATCTGAAGTGCATAATACCACTAAATGACTTGAGGAAAGAGAAAGCAGTAAACTGGTGAGCTAGTTAAAACCATAACAATAACTGTAAAAATATTTGTGTTTTCAGGGTGCTACAATAAAGAAAGATGAGGAGACAGGAGATATATACATTGCACGGGTGATCCATGGAGGACTGGCTGATCGCAGCGGTGAGATAAGACTGCAGACCTCTTTGTATCTGTCAGTGTTGTTTGTTCCAGTGGTTAAGTATATGCAGTGTTACCAGCTCCTCATAAAGAAAAGTAGCTATTGGCTGCCCTAAAAGTCAATAAAAGTTGCTAAATGATGCCATCATCTAAGTCCTATGTTTGTGTGATTGTAATGGATGCTACAGGAGAGAGGAATAACTTTGTAGCAGGGACAAAAATGTTAATAACAAAAAACACCCAAAATTTATTAGGAACCACAAATAAACTTACTGTCAAACTTTCTTTTTTTAATGTCACAATTTCAACCCCCAGGCTTGGAAGCAGTAAAAGTGACACAAAAGGGACACTTGGACCAATTTTAATGCAGTGATTTTTTTTTAACACTCATTTAGTTACCCGATAACTGACTAGCTCTACTAAATATAGAGGCAAAATCACCAAGTTGTCAACTCTGTATATGTGACAGCCTAAAAGAATAGTCTGGTGACATTTGAAGTGATGTTCTGTAAAAAGATACCAATAGTTAGTATCTTTTGAGCTGTAACATCAGTCACAGAACACTAAATATGAAGGGCAGACGTTTTTCTCCAGGCTAGGCTTAATGGCTAGCCAAACCAAGGTCCTTTTTTAAATTGTTTTTTATTCTCATTAGACCTTTTTCTCAAAAATGTCATACAGGTGTGAAAGAACACTACATTAGCTGATATTAAAACACTTTCATAAGACACAGTTTGTTTAGGTCGTTGCTGTTTTCCCAACCAAATATTGTCTATGTTACTACATAATGTGGCTCTCCTGAGGCTGCTGAATGTATCAGTCTGCCAGGAGATAAGTATCTTTATAAAAACAAAACAGTGAAACACCAGTGGCAAATTAAACATAAATCATGTATATCCTTTAAAGCCTATAATAAAGTAGCTTAACGTGTTTTTGTTTCTTTTGTCAGGACTCCTTCACCCTGGTGATCTGTTGGTGGAGGTGAATGGTAGCTCAGTGGTCGGCATGGACCCAGAGAAGGTCATTCAGATACTGGTAGGTGATCTGAAAGTTAAAAGTTAATTCAACTTCTTAGCCAAATATTATCCAAGAAAGGTTTTGGAACTTAATACTTTCACAAAACAGCATTAAATAACGATTGTTGCCCTGATGTTTATTAGTGTTTCACCTACAATCAATACATTCTGAGTGAATTTTTAAAGTAATTAGTTCTTTTGAAAAAAATTTCTGCACAAAGGTCATATTTTATCTGTTATAGATGGCTCTTTAAAATTGCTCCCAGACTGACAAGCTAACTGAACTGAATGAGGCCATGTTTTAAAAGTGAAATGTCAGCTGTGTTTTATGAGATACAATGGACATGCAATCTTTTTGTTGGCTTATTTATGGAATGTGGTCAAGATTTGAGAAGTAACATATTTTTCAGTTTTTTCTTTGCCTTTTTTTTTTCATTAAAGCTGGTAGACTATTATAAAACTCATTTGTTTTTAGCATACTTGTTCCTGAAGCTCAAGAATAAGTTGGAATAAGATCTGAAGAAAATCTGATAGTCAAGTACACTTATTTCTCTAAACACAAATCTCATTGTCTCTGTGTTGTTCTATAGTTTTGTTGCTGTATTCTGGATTGTACTTTACTGTAAAAATGTGAAATTAAATAAGAAGGAGTGTACAAATAAAATTCTTTAAAAGTCAAGAGTGATTAACTATCACAACTGTTTTGAATTTGACGCACTTAAAGCACCTTTTTCTGTTTGTCAGACCAGTTCTAAAGGCACCATCCTGTTTAAAGTCATTCCAAATTCTGCTCAAGTCAGCATCAATCAGAAGCCGGTAAGAAACATTCACCTCATCTGAGCGTACTGAAAGGTTAGAGCGCCATCATTAAAATTAAACAGCATAAACTGCTTGGACTTCCTGCAGAAAACGAAACCTAAAATATATTCTGTTTCTTCATTTGCAAAATTAGCTTACAGAAGGTGGAAATCCAATAAACTACATCCATTTTGAGACAGATAACCTCAGGAGATAATGGATTTAAAGTTAAAAAAGCATCACCCATCATGCGTGTAAGAAAAGCTTTAAGCCAATCAGGAAAAAGTTGTGTCATCGTAGAGGATGTTACCAGTCGATGACCTCTGAGCAGAGCAACACCTGATGACTTCAGCACTTCTGTCAACCAGAGTTTTTAAAGTCATTCAGTCAATGTTCTGCATCTCTGGGCCAAATCAGGCTGAATATCTGATAAATATTCAACACTGTATTTCAAATAAAATTAGTGCCTTAGATCACCGCATCAACACTAGTGCACCTAAAAATTATCTACAAAATTTTTATTTAAAAAAAAACTACAACTGATTATGATTCATAAGCTCAAAAGTTCCAGTTTCTGAGGATAACATAATAAATCCGTATCATGTTCAATAAAATCCCTTTGACTGTTCTGTGAGAACAGACATCAGTGAGTATGGACATTTGACAGAGGCAGTAACAGTTTTACTCTTGGACATTTAGACTGAAAAATAGTTACTACATTTTTATTTCTTGTTTTTATATTCTTAGAGACTATGTAGTTATAATTTGCATTTACTGTTTTACTGTTTATGATGTGTTTATTTCTCAAAAGCTCGTAGGCTACAACTTTTTGTATTTTCTGTACAAGCTCTCTTTGGATTTATAAATAAACCAAATTCTGTGTCTGTATGTATCAAGTGCTTGTGAACAAGTTGCTTTCTGATATTCAAAGTATTATTTTTATCCCCAAAAAATAACATTCTCCACCTTTATGTTTTTTCCTTCAGGTGTACATGAGGGCAATGGTGGACTACTGCCCCCTGCAGGACTCTTCCATCCCCTGTCCAGATGCAGGAATGGCTTTCAGCAGGGGAGACCTGCTGGAGGTGGTCGACCAATCAGATGGACAGTGGTGGCAGGCCAGGAAACTGCCCTGTGGAGCATCCTTTGCTGGTCTGATTCCATCTGCCAGCATGTTGAAGAGGTCTCTCTCTCTGTCTCTGTCTCTGTCTCTCTCTCTCTCACACACACACAGACAACACACAGTCCCAAGACCTGCTGGCCTCACAGGCTGCCACCAGAGGGAGCTTTTTATTTACAGCTTGCAATGAGATTGTCATAATACAACAAAACTTACAGCTGCTTTTGTGTGATTCAAAACATGAAAAATCAAACAAACCAAAAATCATCACAAAAAATGCTACATTTGAAAAAAATGTGACAAAAATTAAGTCAAGCAGATTTAAAAATCTGTTAGTATTTTTAATGCAGAGCTTGTACTGTTATTACTAGAACGTTTAATTTCATGAAGCTGATAACAAGTCAGGGCTTGCACTAAAGGTACTTTTGTTACATGAAGCTTAAAGTATTTTAATTGCTTCTACTAATTATTTGACTAAATTAACCCTAAAAAAATATTTAATTTGCAACTGTATTATTAATTCTTTAAAAACATGATTTATTTATATTCAATCTGTTTCATCTATCCATTCATAGTTTACCTATTTTTCATAACAGGTTCACAGAAAGCTGGTATCTATTATCAGCTTTGAATTTTACAACTACTTTCAAACTTTAATTTAAATTAAAAATCATTTTCTTTTCAATTAAAAAAATGAATAAGTCTATCTCTGTTCAAAGAGATATATTTTTTTCCATTTTGGAGTGTGGCACTGTATAAAGATTATGAACAACAAACAACTTTAAACAACTTAGTTTGGAAAATCAGAGTTCAGTAGTGACTGGACTGATGAGCTAAAGGTTAGTCAGAGCAGGGCTTAGACCAGTGTTTCTCAACCTTTTTTGGGCCAGCACCCCCCTATCCATTATCCAGGCCTCCTATCGTCCCCACCCCACCCCATTTTTTTTTTTTTTTTTTGCCTGTTTACATTAATAAGTCTTTTTTATTCATGGACTTATCAAATATAATACCTGATCTTGGGTATGGCCCATCAGAACATCTCAGTGGGCCATTCTCCACCATGTGCTGCTTCAATTTCAATGAGTCCTCCACTTCCTGATTAGTATGGTGAAGACCATTCAGATGGATCTTCTAAGTAAGACCTTGCCCCAACCCTCTCCCCTCTTTTCTGCACCCCTCTGTTCCTCTCCATCATCATCATCATCATCATCATCATCATCATCATCATCATCTTCACCTCTCTTGTCCAAATTCTCCTCTGTGGTGTTGGTCTTGCCATGTCTGCCTGCACTAATTTTCCCAAAAGGACACAGTAATGGTCAGCATAAATTCAAACCCTCCTGGGCATCTAGGTTTTTGTGGCCTCACAAGCTGAATTATTCCTACCTGATATCATCTCTGGTCTCCTCTAGAGCAGCTGATCACTGACCACATGTCTGTCTCCTTCATTCCTTCTCTGTGTTCTTCTCTAAGTCATATGGTCAAACAAGTATTATTTAATAGCTTTAAATAAATTACACATCTTGCTAATGCACTTTTTAAAAAATAAATAATATTTTTAAATGAATCATCTGGTATTAAGTGGCTGTTCCTACACTTCCAGCTCATATTGGACCGACCTGTCTCCTTCCTGTCTGTCCTGATTCTTTCCCTCCGTCCTCTCAGCTGAATAACATGAACTTTGTGTTCAGGAGGTTTAAAAAATACAGCAGTCAAATCACATATAAAAACATGAAATCTTAATTTTAATTTTAAATGATATCCTTGTTGGATGTTTCTTAATGTTTCACCCAACCCTTTAAACCATTACATTACCATCAGTTTTGCTTTAAAATAATATTCCAGCAGAAGTAGTTTGACATGTCTAGCAGAAATTTCACCAGAGGTGTTACATCTCATTGCTGTCTTTTGGACTTGAAAATCAGCAGAGAATTCTAATATATAATAATAACCATGCAATGTAAGCTCTATGATGGTGTATATGTCTGAACTATTATGAAACAGCAATTCACTCTAGTCTTGGCTGTGCTCAGAATTCAACTTTGTTTCTCCAAACTGAGGTCATTCAAAAGGGTACCTTTGAATGGTCTGAAATATCCATTTATATTAAAATACTGGTTGTGTTCTTGTTGATGATATTGCTTAAGTTTTGTTTGTTTTTTTACTTTGTAACAGTGTTTTGCTGTTTGCAGCTGTAATTATTAACTGTGTGTGTTTTCTGCAGTAAACAGAAGGAGCAGTGGTGGGGTCATCCATTGCAGGTCCATACCTGCATCAGACCCTGTGAGGTTTTTATAATTCTTTCTAATGACAAAGTTTCCATCTTTACCAACTGATTGGGACCTTCCTAGCACATATATGATTGTGATTATATTATTTCTGCTTAATTTATGCAGTCACAAAATAGGACACATGCAATTACAAGCTTTATGACTGAGTGAACACTGAAATCATGAATTGCTTCTAAGCTGAATTTGTAACATTCAAACATGCTGAGGAATAAAACAGCAGTATTGGTACTTGTACTTAAGAACAGTATTTGCGTTCTTTTTAAGTAATCTGTTCTTAGTCCGCCCTGAATTCTTACAGATCAAATCAATAATCAACTCCATTTTCGAACAATGTAGTAAAACTCCTATGCTTTTACTTTTATCAGACTATCACTATGAAGGTTTATTTATGTTTCCCAGCTCTGTGTAAGTCTATGTTCATGCTTAGCATTGTGAATGAAAGTTGAAAACATCATTGCCTTTAACAGATTTTTCTTTTTGTCTTTTTGCTTGCCCAAGTTACTCTGGCTGATAACGGTGGGCATGACACCTGATTCCACTTGATTCCTAACAGTACAGTAATGACAGATCTTTGTCTTTTTATTCCTTTTGTGTTCAGTACAGGTGTACCAGTGCATGTAATCATACTGAACCATCAATGTGCAGACATTAGGGTCTGTGTAAGCAATCAGACAAAAATTACAGTAGTGACGGGCAATCACAACTTGTCCAGAAGAGAGCACACGTTTTTGTTTTTTCTTTTTGCTAACTGCCACAACAGAACAGAAGTAGAGGAAGAAATGATCTAAAGCACTCTACATCCAAGCAAAGCAAGAATTAGGAGTTCAAATGAAACACAGGAGTTTGTTTCAATCAGCTGTGTGGAAAATTTTCTGATGACCTACAGTAGTAGTGGAGAGTGAGGGGTGGTGTATAGAAAGCTAAAAGGGTCATAATTTGAAGGTTTTAAGAGCCCTCCTGGTGTCTAATAAATACAAGTAAATAAGATGGTAGGTGTTTATTAAGCATCACCCAAGTATGAACAACACACTAGCTCTCAGCTGTCTGAGAAGTTCAATGTGAGTGCTACTCAGTTCTGTATTGGCCTTCTATTTTACATCAAGTCTATCATTTGGCATTTGTTTCTTTTTCTTGTTGTAACAATCTGTAATGAACCATGGCCCCAAAACGGAGGTACATACTAACCTGTGCACCATTACACCCCTAGTATTCAGACATTTGAATACTAGGGGTGTAATGGTGCACAGGTTAGTATGTACCTCAGTTTGTGACAAACAAGTGACATTTGAATCATGTCAAGCTTGAGTCCTACTGTTGTTTTGAGCTTTTTTGATCTTACAGTAAAAAGCATTAAAAAAAAGCATTCTGACATGTTTTTTTTTGTTGTTGTTGTTGTTGTTTTTATCTCTGTGTCTTTTAGAAGAGGATTCAGCACATACTGATGACAAACGCATTATAACAGGTAAAGCATAATTCATAATGAATATTAAGGTTCTGTGAACTGAAGTTCACTATCGTATTAAAAAAGAAATAACTGTTGTTTCCTTTTTTTCCACAGATATGGAAAATAATAAAGAAATACATTTTGGTAGGTAGGTCTGTTCAGTCACAAAGGAGACGATCTGATTGAAACACTCACATAAAACATAGATCAGTGGTGGCTCCTGAGAAGTTTCTCAGGGGAGCATTGTTGTGATGATAACTAATACAATCTATTCTGTGTGTAAATTATTTTAATATTAATTTAAAAGCTACGTAAATTTTCCATTATGTATTTTCATGGTTGATTGACAAAGATTTACTCCTTAGTTACATAAACCATTGCATGTTACAGTCTGCATAAAGAGTCTTCATGAATAAAAAAACAAAGTCTCAAAAAGTAAACAATGTTGGCAACATAGCCTTAGTTTTTTTTACAACGGGTGGACTGATTTTAAGAGGAACTTTACAAACAGAATTTTGGACAGCAGCATTATACAGTATTATTATACCATATTTTTTATTGGTAAATATCTACATTTGTGTGTACATCACACTGATTATCTTCACTTTATTTGCATTTTTATATTTGTTAACTGTTATGTTTGACACTGTGTGCTGCTCCTGTTCCTTTTTTTAATCACAAAATTTTAATGTTGTGGCATAGCAGCGCAGTGGTTAGAGCTGCCACCTCCCAGCAAGAAGGTTGAAGGATCTCTTCCCGGCCTGGTGCCTTTCTGGGTGGAGTTTACATGTTCTCCCTGAGAGCACGTGGGTTTATTCCAAGTGCTCCAGTTTCCTTCCACAGACTAAAAACATGCTAGGTTAATTGGTAAAAAAAAAAAAAAAAGTGGCACTAGGTGTGAGTGTGAATAGTTGTTTGTCTCTATGTTAACTGTGATGGACTTGCAACCTGTCCTGGGTGTCCACCACCTCTTACACAGTGATGGTTGGAGATAGGCACCAGTTCCCTGACAGGAAAAAAGCAGGTAAAGAAAATGGATGGATGGTTGGAGTCTTCCCAAAGGATTAATAAAGCTCTGTCTGTCTATCTAGCATCACAAATTCTGAAGGACATCTGTGATGTAGACTTGATTGTGTTGAAAAGCTTGCCCATAAAGCATAAGGTCCCATACACACAGGAACAGTTTTATGACTATACAAAGGTTTTTTTATTGTTTGACCTTTGTGTCTACACAGAAACAGCATTTCAGGAGCCCCAAAACAGTATTTTTGGAATCCACGTTCCAGAATGACAAACACCAAACTTGCATTTATGCGCGATGTCTTAGTCCCAGCTCTAATCTCACCTACAAACCCAAGTGTCACAGATGTAACAACTTCAATAAACAGACAAGACAGACATAATAAATAAAACTGCTTGAATAGAGCAGGTGCAAAACTTTATTATTAATACACCAAATAATCTAATGCCATTAACAAAACTAAAGTGAACATTGCTGAAAAAAATCTACAATATATACAAATATACATTTTAAAAAATGTGAGAAAGGGGAATCATTAATAACAGTAATAATAACAGTCTGACATTTGTGTGTAAAACATTTAGCCTGATATTTGAACACTGGGAGGAAATCCCTTCCTTCTAGCCATCCCTCAGTGAATACTGTGCCTGAAATCATCCGATACTTATGACTATTTGAACTGACATGACTCCTAGTCAATAGCAGTTAATGTAACACAAAGCAGAAGCTTCAATTTGTCATCAGTCCACAAAAAGGGTTTACAGTCTGGAGCATCTGTGGCATGCCTTCTCTCCTGTTTTTAGTGTATTCCTGTGGCAGCATTACAGCAACACTGTTACGACCCAGCTTGCTGAGCCGTAACAAAAGCCAGGGAGACACGGACTTTAACAATTCTTATGCACTTTATTAAGCACCACACATAAAAGAACTACGACAGCTAAGCAGGCGGCCCCTGTGGCCGATGGCATCGCCCAAAAGGGGGGATGGTCCAAACAGGAGAATCTTGTAAAAGAAAAGAAAAAAAAAAACACAAACCCAAAATCAGGGTGGGCAGACAAATCAGGTCAAATCCATCCTGAATAACAGAGCCGGGCGGAGAAGTTAGCTCAGCTCCAAGCGAGCTCTAACTCCACTAGCCTGCCCCCTCACCAATAGGAGCACGGCTCTTATATAACCAGGAAACCAGGAAACGCAGGATCCAAGCAGATCCTGGATGACGCCACTTCCCACATATCTTGACAAACAATTAATATATAAAAAACCAAGAAAAAACCAAATCCCTCCATGTAAAGTGGAGGGGGCGTCACAACCACATAGAGGCCTGGTTTAACTACTACAAGGTTTTGGGTCATTTTCAGTTTCCACATGGATCAAAACATTTCTAGGTGCCATGTTTAGAATATTGTTGAAACCGGAAATAAAATGACTGTTTTGGGTAGACCGCATTCTCATGTGGACAAGTTACCTTCCCCTTGTTCCTTCCTTCTTCATGGACTTGCCCAGCTGCAACCTATTGAAAATGCATAGTTGTGCCTGAAAGTTGAAAAAAAATGAGTTTTAAATTGAAGTCAATAAGTCTGGGGTGATGAACAATAGGGCCTTTATTGACCAGAAAAGAGAAGAACTCCATTTACTCTGATTGGACAATACAATTGTCATGGTGTGGGGAAAAGGAGGTGAACCCAGAGCACAGACTCATCATTCAAAAATGAAACCAATTTATTAAAATAAAAGATAATCAAAACAAAAGCTGACATGGCAGCAAAAACTAAACATAACGAAATCCTGAAACAAGGTAGGAACAAGACTACCAAGACACGACTGGGCAAACACTAACAGAACAATGAACCAGCAAGTGAATGGAGGAGATGAGCGGGTTTTAAACAGCAGAGGGCAATCAGGGGAAGTAGGCACAGGTGAATAAAAATCATGAGAGCAGGTGGAGATGGGCGTGGCAGGTAAACAAGAGCTGACTGAGGAGAAGTGAAAAGTGGCTGAGGCACAGGGGCAAGACAAAACATAAAGACAAGAAAAGAAACAATCTGAACACAAAAACACAAGATAAACCCAAACCCAAACCTTTAGTCTGACATCACCCAATTATCCTTATGAACAAATCACTAATGACGTAAATTACTTTTGACTGGTTCTTATTTTTGTTCTGTTTTGTCTTATTTACACACACATCTATAGAAGTTCTCATAATGAAATAAGCTTAAGTAAAATATATTTGCTGGTTCTGTTGTAAGGTTTTAAGACACTCAGATTAGTCGGAATGTTAAATTACTAAATAAAAAGTTATGTTTATTGTTGTGTTTGCACTATGTGCCTTTTTTTTTATTTTACTGATGAGAAAATAACAAGGTTACATGTTTATTTCCTTTAGATGAGACTGACTATGACATTACTGATGGATTCTATCTGGGTAAGACTCATTTTATAATTACTTTATTAAATATTTTATTCACTACATTTGTGCATATCTGCTCACAAAGGTGACAGAAGGAAAGAGGTTCATGCAAACATAATTTTACAGTTACTTATGCAACCCACAGTTATTTACATGGAATTATTTTGATTATTTAGAAGTACAAAAACAGCAGCACCACTCCTGGCAGGAATCTTACAAGGTTTCTGAAGGAATTACTTTATAATACAGAATTCATGACAACATAAAGGTTTAAGAAATTGTATTTGTATAAACCCCTATGAAAGTTGGATTACTTAAGTGGTTTTAAACTGGCAAAAAACACATTGGAAGTGAATCCACTGAGATGAGCCACTGTTAACTCATCGGTAAAAACAAAGTCCATAAAGACACCATCTAGTGATTCCAGTAGTTAAAATAGCATATAACCGTCATAATCTACCTTTAAATCAAAATTCTTTAAAAAGATATGTCTTCAGAAATAATTCTATTGATTCTAATCCTTTTAATAATTTTTTTTGGAATTGACAACTTTTCTCTGCCCGCTGCTGTAGTGCCAGGAAATCCCTTTGTATAATGTTTGATGTCATTGTGAAACTGTGAAACTTGGGGATTCTCTTTTTTAAATATTGGGCTGGATTTCCTAAAGGCATTACTCCAAACCTTTTTTCAAACCAACAGTCTGCTAATCACCACGAGCTTGCTACCAGACCAGGTGATACATCACCAAAGTTCAACCAACTATCTATCATTTTGAAGCTTTTGAGAGGGAGAATTTGAAAATAACAATAATAATTAAATCGTGAAAAGTTCCTTCCTGTGACTCATTTTGCCAGCACATGTCACATTTATGTGTTAATATTTCTGTACACCCAGTGACTAATGAGATAGTTATGTAAGATTTGTCTAATGTCAACTTTATAAAAAAATAAAAACTGTATTTACAAGCATTTAACTGGGAAATATGGTTAACAGAATATTGTTTTAGAGAACAACTTATGGCATTGGAATCTGAAATGGAAGTTTTCACTTGTAAAGCATTTAAATAGACCAAACTATCACATTACATATTTGTCTGCTGTACAGTTAATGTTTTTACACAGAACTGTTCTTACATTTTCTGATAAAAAAAACAAACAAAAAAAACTTTATTCTAAAGACATGTCAAAAATAGACTGTTTCTTCTATTGACACTTAATGAATTATCAAATGATTTTGGAAGAGACCATGTTGACAGCATTTATTTAAACAAATTAAATTAATTTAAACTTTGAACCTTGAAGCTGTTTTTATTTCTAATTGAACATATATAAAAAATGTTCTTGACCCTCGTCAGCTGGTTTCCGTCGGAGTTTCTGTCACTGGAGGAGAACATCCTATAAGAAGAGGCGTCAGTCCTGCACCTCCTGCTCTCCCAACAACAACGCTCTGTCCTCCCCCTATGAGGAGGTGGCTTTGTACCAGCGCCTCTCGCAGGAGAACCATCGCCTGATCATCCTTATTGGTGAGAAAGAGAAATTAGAAATAATTCAAGAATAGTTCAAAACTGTTTAGTTCTATTACATGAAGCTAAATCACAACTAAATTAATCTCACACAAATATGAGGAGAAACTAAACAAAATAAAATCAACTCCAAATAACTGACCCAATCAAATTATGATCTATGTCGCTCCAATTCAACCCTCCTGTGGCCTTAAGGTCAACTCGACCCAAAGTTACAAGGGCTTCTCTACCTCTCTTCATCTCTCCATATTTTTAGGGCTTCAGGAGGGTTAATCCACTTTTCAAGTTCTATTTTGATTCAATCTAGGCAATGATCCATTTTAATCCAGATTATTCCAGAATGGTTCAATTTATGTGAAGCCAACTAATAAAATGCAATTCAGCCAAGAAAATCAATGTATTACTTTAATTCAATCACATGAATTACCTCCTTTAGGAGAAGCAAAAAACTTTCTCAGAAGTGTGTGTTGAAGATCTCAACGAGAAGGGGCTCCACTGGACATTCTTAGTTCGCCTTCACTATTCATTTTGGTTTACCTGTCTGTCTGGTAGTCTTCACCACCACCAGATGCAATCCACCATCAGGTGGTGACCAGTTGACAGCTTTGCCATTCTCTTTACTCCTCTGTCCCAAAGTAAGAGAGAGTCCAGCCTCTCTCAAGAAGTTGGGTTCCAGAACCCGTGGGCACTGGCTCCTGTCTCGCCATTGAGGTGACGTTCCAAGAGCCAGTTTGTATATAAACCAGTCATCTGGTTTATACTGCACCCGACCTTCTTGGTTCTCCTTGCAGATGGTGAGTCCACAGAGAGGTGGATCAACCACCAAGAGCTTGCTAAGAAGCTCCACCTCCAGGGCTAATTCCTTGAGGGAGCCTTGGTTTCCCTAATCCAGGCAAGGTTGCCTGTTTAAACTGGTCTTCCTTAAGTGCTCTTTGTCTGACCCTTTCCCCGGAGGTCAGTTTTCTGCTCAAAAACCTATCATGGGCAAACATCCTAGACAACTTAGCCCCTAGTAGACACATGTCACCTCTATTACCCCATCAACTGCAGACTTGTATCATGTTCTTTCAGCTGTTCCAATTGTTGGCAATTGTTTAACCCCAGATGCCTTTCCTGACACAACCTTGGCTTGAACCTGCAGTTTCAAGATGGCAGCCCCATATTGATGAAGAGTAATCTTAAAGCTTATTTTAAAGGGGACCTATTATACTTCCTTGAACAAGTCAGGATATGTATATGAGCTATACAAAACATGTCCATTACATTTAATACACAAAATGGGCTACGTCACTATTATGCAAATAAGCTGCTGTTGGCCACGCCTTCCCAACACCTGACACCACACTAACGCACTACATAAAAATAAAAAAAAACTCCCTAAAGGATTAAATGCTATGGATTTAACGCACATTTGTATTGTTATTAATTCAGACTCTAAGGATTCTGTTTCACTTTTACTGCTGCGCCACAATCTGCTCAGCTTGAGTGCGGTGCCGTGTGCCGTGATGTGAAGTCGAGCAATTGACATCAGCACAGTAATTCAGCACACAGACTGTTTGTTTTTTTTTCTGCAAATGCGACCTTTTTCCTCACACTGGAGCTAATGTAGACTATCAATTTCAGTTTACTACAATTCCAACAGTAAATGTGCAGATATTGTGGATAATGTGATGATTTGCGCAAACTACAACTTTTTTTGGCAATATCCCAGGGACGTTGTGTTACAGGCCCAGCCTTTCCTACTACGCAGATAGGGGGCAGTGGAGAGCAATGAATGGGCTGGGAAGAAGAAGAGTGAGGGAGGGGGGGCTGTTGTTGTGAAAAGGGGTATGAGGGCGAATTGCAGCCAAAACATTTTCCTTTCCCAGCAGACATTGTTCAGCAGTGAAACTAGCTGAGCAAACGTGATGATCTTCTTGTAATGAAGTGAGTGAAGCTTCAATTGGGTTGCTAGGTGAGGAGCTGGACTCGGCTTGGGGTTGCTAGGTAACAAGGATTGTGACACAACAATCCTGAGGTTTTTGAAACAGGTCGTTTTGCAGGCACCACAAAACATTTACTTATTGCCAAAAAATGTTGTCTTTCACAACAAAGAGCACAAAGCCTCAAAAGGTGCTTGCTGATTTACTTTGTCCTTTGGTGTACCAGGTAGAGAATTGTGATCAGTTCTGAGTCTGTAAGTCAAAGATGCTCCTTCAGAGTCATGATTTTGAGGCTCATGTTTGTCCTCTATGCTCTTAAAATGTGCAACACTACACTAGATGTCAAAATAGCAATTTATGATGTAATTCTTTTGCTCAATATTTGTAAAATCAATTGTCAAAAAGTTAATCAGTTGTAGAGGTATATCCAATGATTACTTTCTGAGAGCTTCATTAAAATCTATCCAGTGGAGATATTGTGTTAATGGATAGACAGAGATGTTACAAACATTTAATGCTAAGGTTTTAGGCAAAAAATACCAAACAATGTGTCGAGCTCAAAGTATAAGTTGTTTATGACTCTCAGCTACTACCATCCCAAATTTTAGATAGATATCTGTAAAATTGCATAAATCACAGCCTTTTTTTTTTTTTTTTAAGGTCAGTTGGCAGAATCCACTAACTGAAGTTTGATTCACACACACACACACACACACACAGACACACACTCATACACACAACCCCT
>NC_051435.1:24381466-24399665 GCF_001649575.2 Kryptolebias marmoratus | reverse complement strand
CCCCCCCCCCCCCCCTCCCAATTTTATTGAATTTAGAGCTGCAAAAAAGTTCCTTACCATATTTGGTTGCACATCTGAACATAACTTTAAAGACAGTAAATGATCCTCACACTGTTCATTGTATTAATTTGTTTCACAGAAAGCATGAGGAGCATTCCTACAACTGACATACTCTCTTTTAAACAGGGGCATCAGGAGTTGGAGTAAATGAGCTGAGGAAAAGACTCATTAAACTGAACCCATCGACCTTCCAGGGACCTGTGCCTCGTATGTGATCTCTACACATTTAAGACAGCCAATCGTATGAATGTTTCTGTTTGATGTTTATCTAACTTTAAGCAATAACCACAAAAAATATATAGTGACAAAAACAAACAAACAAAAAAAAACAACCATAGTTGCAGGCCTGGGCAACATGGCCATGCAGTGGTTAGAATCGTCCCAGGTTCTCAAGCTGTGTGGAGTTTGTGTGTTCTCCCAGTGCATGCACAAGTTTCCTCTGGGTACTCTGGTTTCCTCCCACATATCAAACCCCTTTATGTTAGGTTAATTTGTAACTTTAAATTCTCATTAGGTGTGAATGTAAGTGGGAGTGTGAATCGTTATCTGTATTGTTCATGTATTGTGGACTGGTAATCTGTCATGGGTACCTCATCACTAGCAGAGGTGGAAAGAGTACTAAAATAACATACTCAAGTAAAATTAAAAAGTAAGTCATTCAAATTTTACTTTGAGTCAAAGTTACGTTAAGTCTCTTCTGCAGTGCACAAATAAGAAAATATTTTTCTTCCTGAAATGATGTCTGAAATTAAAAAAACAAAACAAAAACAACAACTGATAGTTTAATATGCAATTACAAAATAAAACACGTTCACACATGATATCTAAAACACTTAGAGAGAATAAATTCTCATATTGGTGCAAACCACGGTGATCAACTTGTTCAATAACAAACATGTTAAACAAAGCAGTTGGTAGAAAAACTTAAATTACATTAAATGATTACAATTATTAAATGGTCTGCCCTGCTCTAGATTTTGATTACAGTTCATTCTTGTGCCTACAGTGATACAATTCTTGCTCACAAAAAAATATACAAAAATGACTTTTAAAACAGTGGATGGTACAAATATTTAATCAGACTTTTATGAAAAAGAAGTTTAGTTTCTTTAATATTATTTTCATGAGGTTCTGATTAGATTCTAGTATTTTTCAACAGGCTGTATGTTTGAATTAGACCAGGTCCACTTACTGATTCCCTAACATATTATTGGATGTGTTTGTGAGTTAATAATGCTTTCTGTTCATCATCACAACATGATTATAAAGTGAGAATAACTAATAACTAGTTATCCTACCAGCTACTACAGAGCTAACCAATATTAACAGTGTCAAGCACTGATGTCTGACTAATATTCACAGTCTTATTTAACTACAAAAGCCTTGTTTTAACTTACAAAACAAACAAATGTGTTTTAAACTCCCCACCACAGCCTGCAGGTCTGAGTCTCTTTGAGCTAACAGCAGATTAAAGCAGCTTCCTTCCTTTAACTTGGAGCCAGAGTGTCTCATAAACATGGCAAAAGTCACAGTGAAGGTTTAGCTGCCTGCAAGTTAACAGGTGACATGCTGAAAAGTGCATGTCTGCTGAGTTTTACTCAAGGCTGGTAAACCAAGTGGCCCACCGAATGGGTGGAGTTTGTACACAATCCCTATGGGTTTATTTAACAGGGAAAGTCCTATTTTGCGGCTTAATGTCACTTCTAGCCGGATCATACACCAGCTGACTGTTAAGGAACAGACCCAGTCACTGTTGGTGTTGTGGTGCACATTTATAAACAATTTTTAGACAAAATGTAATAAGAAGCACTGCAGAAAAATATCGTATAGGAAGAAAAATGTTCTTTGTAAACTTTAAAGCATGTCAACAATTTTAGCCCCCCCATCTCAAATTATACTATTATATATTATATAATATGTTATGTTTTACTGGTTTGTAAATGAGGATAATATCAAAACTAGTCCTAGTTTAAACTATTGGACTTTAGTTCCATAAATGACCTTGTCATTGTGTCCGTGCAGATACCACTCGTCCAATAAAAGAAGGGGAGCAGACAGGAAGAGACTACCATTTTGTTACCAAAGAGCTGTTTGAGTACATGGTCTGCAACCACAGGTAGGCATCTCTATCCTTTTAAAGAAAAATATATATTTAGTACTAGTTATATCTAATTTTTATTTGTCCTGTTTGTATAAAATTGTTAAATTTTTAATTAATTTTTTCTGTCTTTAGATTTGTGGAGTATGGGGAGAATAAGGGCCACCTGTATGGAACTAGCCTGGATGCTATTGATGAGGTTCTAAAACAAGGACAAATATGCATCATTGATGTTGAACCACCTGTGAGTTTATATAATGATTGAGTCAGTGTTAACATGTAAAACTAAATGATATCCTTCTGCAATGTGGTTAGATTTTCTTTCAGGTTTTTATATGCATTATAAATTAACTTTTTAATGTCAAGTCCCATTTTATGTGCTATTAAGACAATTGGGATGAAAAAAATAGCTTTAATTATATTTTCAGAGCATTCATTTGTTACGGTCAAGAAACCTGAAGCCATATGTGATATTCATCAAAGCCCCAAGCCCAGAAAGACTGAGACAAACACGGAGAAATGCAAGAATCATCACCAATTATGCCATCAACAGAGCCTTCACAGTAAGATCACTGTTGATACCTTATTCTATTCTGGTTATTGAATAGACATTGAAAATATTACAATAAGTGAACCAGCAATTCAGAAATGCAGAACTGGCAGTGACCAAAATGATGACTTAAAACCAACTATACTTTTTATTTAGGAGGAAGACTTTTCAGAGCTGGAGGAGACTTCGCAGCTCATCGAGGCTAAATACAAACAGTATTTTGACAGCATTGTGGTGAATGACGACTTACAGGATGCTTGCATGCAGCTTTGCTCCATCATCCAGCAGTCGCAGAACGAACCTCAGTGGATACCTGTCATCTGGCTCCAAACAGAGGAGGAATAAAGGAAATGTGTAAAAGAACTGAACTTGCAAATCTGCAAAAAAAAAAAAAAAAAGAGTGATGGAAAATTGAGTGAAAATAAAGAGGTGGGAAACACAAATGTGGAAACAGCAACAACAACAAAAAACAGGTGAATGTAGGCAGAGGGGTAAAGAATGACAAGAGCACAGAAAAAAAAATCCTCTTTGTTATAAAAAAAACCCCAACTCCTTAAATGAAATAAATCTTAGTCAAGTGATATCCTGAGGATGGTTTTATATTGCCAATGTTGAAAGCACTTTATGAACAAACAAAAGTTTCACCAAAGTGCTATACAGTAAAAATTTAACAAAACCAAGCATTTTAAAGTGTTAGTTAAAAAAACGAATAACATGAAGGGGGAAATCAGTCATGAATAAATTAGAATAAATAAAAACAAAGTGGCATATCTAGCTATGTTGAGCTGAATGTCAGAGTTTTTGATTTTTGAATGAAAGGGGTCTTTGAACCCAGCTAGGTTGCCATGGTAACTAAGGCTGAACTCATCACCTGCTCTGGAGCAAGTGATGAGTTCAGTTGTGGCTTAAATAGGCTGTAAGACCCTTCATCTGTTTACTGAATGATTGTAACAACATTTAAATGTCAACATATTTCTGCCCACTGTTGCAACATGTTATTCTGATTGTCAAATAACAGGAAATAAAATTTCAACATCATCATACTTTGTACCTTTAGTTATAAAGCTGCAAAAAATAAATATGAAGTGTATAACACAATACCTACAGAACCATAAACAAAATTGGTATAAAAAAATGTTTCTTACATTTTTCATTCTGTTCTGATGTGCTGTAATGTCACTGAAAGAGTACACTTCAGGTTTAATTCAATAGTTTGTATATCAAATAATATATAATTAAACAATATTTCTTTAATTTGGTCAGTTTCATTGATTTGCACATTTTGGAACAGAGTCAGAGCTAAATAAACTACACCAGTGTGGAGTAAAAATTTTCTGATGTTTTGTTTCTGACATAAACAACGGCAGGTTTTATCTTACTGATTTACACAACTAATGGTTTTTTACAGCATTTTCTCTTATTGTACAGCTGTGGTGACAGTGGTTTTCTGTGAATCTGTTTTTTATTCATCACTGGTTATTAATACAATTTTCTGTTGTTTATGAATGAAGTCTTGGGGTAAGCCAAGTTTTTTTTTGTTTTGTTTTGTTTTTTTGTTTTATTTGATGTGATTTTTTTTTTTTTTTTGTGGAAAAAGCATTAAACTGCGTAACACCCATTCTTTATGTGAACACACACACAGAAACTAAAGCCTCAGTTGCATTCATCCTATTTTTGTTTAATAGAGCTGCCGTATGCTAATGGCTGACAAGTTACATTTCCTCAATATAAGGTTGCATCTGTTTGGAATACACTTTCTTCAGTGTAGATAACAAAAGTTTCTAAATGCCAAGGCATGTTTTAATGCCTGTGTGGATCACAAGCATCATATCTGAAAACACTGGCAAAGAAATTTTCCAACAGTATTTGTTCATTTGTTAAAGCACTATGGACAACACTGCTGAAAAAAAGATGAGAAACAGTGGACTCCAACTTGTAGATTTCAGTTTTTGTAAACTTTCCTAGAGTTCAGACAAGTCCTGCTGTTAGAGTCTAGTGCTCCTAAGGTCTCCATGTGTATTGGTAATTCCTCTTATTGAAATGTGTGGCTATTTCTCTAAAAACAGAGTCTAAATAATCATTTTAGCCTTCTACTCTATATCCTGCTCATGCTGATTGAGTGTTTCTTCCACCAGTCTTTTAGGAAGAAAAAGTATTCACCCCCTTGGATGTTTAATACTTTTATTGCTGTCATAAACCAATCCTGGTCGAATATTTACTCATTCAAATATCAAAATGTTCAGTTGAGTTGGGAATAGGGTGCTATTGCCCTTGCTATTTAGAACGTATAGCTTAGTTCACTGAAGCCTACCTCCAGTGGTAACTGTGCGACAGGCAGGGGAAACCGTGGACAGATCAGATTGCAAATTAGGGGCGTGCAAATCTAAGCAAATATCTATATCATTGATGCCAAAGATTGGTATCATATCGGTACGATACAATCAATGAGATCACTTCTTTAGTTTGTTTTCCTCCTCTATTTTCAGTATGTTACTGTTGTTCCAGAAGTGCAATGAAAAGGAGATGAAAAGAGTCTTTTCTAATACATTAATTTTTTACTTTGTAGCATATTAATGATAAAACATGATACTGCTGGATGGGCGAATGATTCCGGATGAGAGAGACTTCTCGATGTAAGTCTTCATGGCGTCCCTTTCCAGGCCTGAGAGGTTGAACAGTCAACTAGAAGGGAGAGGGGCCCCAGGTAGCAGCTCAATGGCACAGTCGTAGGGTCTGTGCAGGGGAAGAGACAGGGCTTTAGTCTTACTAAACACTGGTGCGAGATTGTGATATTCGGGTGGGACCTTCGATAATTCAATTTTCTCAGGGCGTTCATCTTTTCTTGAGAGGACAGGTATAGCGGACTGGAGGCAATTTCTTAAACAAAAGTTTCTCCAGGACTCTATCCTTTTCTCAGCCCAATTAATTACTGGGATATGTTTCTTTAACCATGGAAACCCAGAATCACTGCTGGTTCTGCTCTCGTCTCAGGTCTCATCCGTCTTTGGGATTTGACCTCTCGGTGGTGTTGCTGCAGATGGTTTAGTTGTTGTTGTTATTTGTTGCTGATGTCCACCTTTATTTGGGGAACCTTTGCTGCATATGCAGAGGTCTGCCCCCTAACTGCCCGTCTACCTCGGCCTCCACCTCGAGAATACGAGACACACCTAAAGCCCCCTCCTTCTCAGTAGCGGTTTTTGTGGGAAATTATAAGTGCTTAGTTATGAAATATTGTAGAAATTACCAAACTTTGGAGGTCAGAAGTGTAACTCGAGCTATGATATCGTACAACATTTATGGTTACATGTTTGCTGCAGCTGAAAGAATCTAATGACTTCTTGCTTATCACCCCACCTGCGTTTACGCCCCTTTCTCCCGCAGACAATTCTCCCACACCGCCTGTAGTAAATATTTTGGCACCGAACCCTTCTTCCTTTTTTTTTTTTTTCAAGTTGGCGACATGAGCTCAGAGGCCTGATTTAGGAGTTGTTTTCAGAAATGTGTTTTGGTGAGAGAAATTGCTGGAAAAATAAAACCAGACAAATCTTTTAAAAGTTATCCATAACAAAAGTGACACCCATCTCCTAAACGAGCTGAACGTTTTGGTTCCTGAATGGCTGAAATAATTTGAAATTTGCAGGACAAAATTGGTCAAATGCCAAGCAACATACAGAAGTAATTAGTAATTCCATGAAGCATGGACTTACCAGAATTTTGAGCACTTTAAACTATTTTCATCTTTGAGTAACCTCACACACTGATAATCAACATTTGTCTCTTTTCTTCAACTGCTTTCGTAATTAAATAAACATATGACTTTTTAGCAATGTGATCCCATTTTCCTTCACCCCTCTTAGGAAAGTATTTAGGTCATGTTAAATAATCGATTATTGGTACAAAAGTATATAGATTTACTGAGGTCAGAATAAACTTTAGACTTAGATTTTTATTGGAACGTGTCAATTAAAAAGCAATCTTTTATTTTATTTATTTAAAGTGAATATCATAATGCATAAAGTTCAGAAATGTTGTCGGGATTCGGGGTTTTTGTGTTTTAGTTAGTGCTGTCACTCAGTCACTCTTGCCTTCTCGTTCTATGTTTAACCTTAGTTTCTTTTGCTGCTACGTCAGTTTTTTTGTTTTGCTTATTTTGTTTTAATAAATTAGATTTTCCAAATATGAATCTGCATTCTGGGTTTGCCACCTTCCCCGCCTGACAAGTATAACTCAGCAAACAACCAAAAGCTTTTTCTAAGTTTCAAAATAATGAAATAGTTCCACAGTTCTAAAACAGCCATCAGGGTAAAGTTTATATAATTCTATAATTAATAAAGAATAATGTTGTGAAAATAGTCTGTTCTCTTTTTTCTTTCCCTTTTACCATGGCCTGGATGACTGAGAATCTACACCAGCATATCTACATATCTGTCAGTGTCAGCAGCTACATTAATAAAATTTGTCACACTTAAAAGAGGGATGAAAGTCAGCCAAAGCAAGACAGAGTACATGTGCGAATGAGAGGGAGGCAGGTGGAACAGTGAGGCTACACGGAGCAGAGGTCACAAAGGTGCAAGACTTTAAGTACCTAGGGTTGACTGTCCAGGAAAACAGGGAGTGTGGTACAGAGGGGAAGAAGAGAGTTCAGGCAGGATGAAGTGGATGGAGAAAAGTTTCAGGAGTGATTTATGACAGAAAGGTGGAAGCAAAGGTCAAAGGAAAGGTTTATAAGACAGTGGTGAAATCAGCTGTGTTATATGGTTTGGAGACAGTGGGACTGACAAAAAGACAGGAGATAGAACTGGAAGTGGCAGAGCTGAAGATGTTGAGGTTCTCCTTGGGACTGATGAGGATGGACAGGATTAGGCACGAGTCCATGGATGCAGTTAGAGAGGACATGGAGGTAGTTGAAGTGAGGACAGAAGACAGAGTTAGATGGAGGAGGATGACTATCTGTGGCAACCCCTGAAAAAGGGAAACAGCTGAAAACTTCTTTTTTTCCCCTAACCCTAACCCTTTTTCAGGGGTTGCCACAGTCAGTCATCCATCCACTAGATTTTCTAGCTTGTGTTACTTTCACTACTGAAATGACTTAGAAAAAGGAATTTAGAGCGTACTGTAACCTGATCCTGTGTACATCCTGTGTGTCGATTTGTATGTTTGCAGCTTGTCAGACTGTCTGATCACAGAGGAAGGCTGTGCTTCTCTGGCCTCAGCTCTGATCTCCAACCCCTCCCATCTGAAAGAGCTGGACCTGAGCTACAATCATCCAGACTGAAGGAACCACACTGGAGACTGGAAACTCTCAGGTATGGAGAGACCTGCTGCAGACACACACAATGTCTGATAGAGGAGGAAGAACTGGAAACCTGTTCTCCGTCCTTCACTCAGCTTCTTTTTTTTCTTTTTATGTTGGATACTTCTGTTATGTGTACGACTGTAGAATGCTTTGTGTTTGCTTGTCACAGAAGCACTGACTGAACATGAACAGATATTTTCACAAGGGGTCACAAATTAGAACATCTTTAGAAACAGTATCTGCTTATTAGTTAGAAACATTCAGTTTAGACACACCTCTTTATCTAAAAAAAACAATACAAAAAAATTGATTTTTTTTTAGAAGCATCCTTCTTGTTCTCTGATTTTCCAATTTCTGTCATTTCTAACTTCCTGAAACCACCCCAGAAAGGGTGATACTTGACAGAGCAGAACGTTATAATAATTAGACAATGAAACAAAGGCAGGACAAGCCTTTTAGAAAGGTCACAGTTATGTACTGAAGAAGACGAGAGAAGTCTTCTAGTTTTTCCTCTTTGATTGGGGCATCATCCAATTGCCCCTATGAACAAACCAGTCAAGTCCAACTGTTGGACTGATGGCCTGAACCCCTGCTTTTCATTGGGTGAAGCCTGATGGAGCCAAATTGTTCAAAAGTGTAAGTGTGTTTTTAATTGTTTCATAACTCTCAATCAATTATTCACAAGCCATCATCAAATTGTGAACAGCAGGAAGGTGATGTATGTGGGGAAGAGTCAGCCATCTCCTGATCATCCAGGCAGATTTGATGTGTATTATCAGCTGTACTGGTGTACTGGTTTGACTGATCGCCATTACTTTGAGGTGGCGAGGAGGGAAAATGTTGATATATGTTACAGGAAAAACAAGGAAGACACATGAGATGTGGTCTGTCGGCAGGCAGGCACTTGGCTCTGAGCTGCCAGCATGCTGCCACACCCAGCACTCTCCTTGGGAGACACTCCCTCTGCTGGTGACTTTTGGGAATTATCACTACAACCCCAACTCAAATCAGTGCACACAATATGGCGATGGCACCTTCTTCTTAACCAAAAAAACAAAACAAAACACAGATTAAATTAAAATGTGATTTTATATTTAAGAGCATCAAAATATATCAGTGAGTTACAGACGAATCAGAAGGAGGGGAGACAGTAAAGACAATGATGTCCTGGAGTCTGAGACTCTGTTTTGCACAATACCAAAAAGACACCCATGTCCCTGTCCTCCTCTGTCTTTAGGAGAGTGTCAGTGTATGTAGACTGTGCTGCTGGAGTTCTGTCTTTTTACAGAGTCTCCTCGGACACACTGATCTACCACCACATTCACTCAGCCTCTCTATCCTGGATTTGGAGCCTGGTTTCCTGGTTCCTCTGTGCCTCTGTGTTGAGGAGAAAAACCCTGTCCGGTTCAGAGAATCAGTCCGTACATGTCTGCCTCTTTCACTCAGATTCAAGTATTCAGTCTGTTTTCTTTTGAAATGTTTCTAAAACTTTCAACTGTAAATGTCTTTCTCTTTTTTGATTTAGTACTTCTCAACTAGAGACTCAAGTGAGACGCCTGGGGAACCCTAACATTAAAAGGCATGTAATGAAACTGAATTTCAGTGAAACTAATTATAGACAAAACACTGTTTTGTCTATAATTAGTTTGAACCCCAAAATACCTGTCCAGCAGAATGATTTCAGACCAGTGGCTTTACCTTTTCAAATAATTTTGCTTAATTCTCGATTACAACACTGGCAAAAAATGATGGATGCACCATTCTTGGATGATTTTCTTTCAATTGTTTAATTTTGTATAAAAACAATAAATCACAGATGTGCCACAAAACAATATTTTTTCAAAAGTCCAACCTTCTGGCATTAAGAACAAATTACAAAACAAAAAATATGTCTAATAGTTGTAGTCAGTCAGAGTTGCTTTTTTTTTAGATCAAGTAGGGGAAAAATATGGAATGACTCAATTTTGAGTAAGAATTATGGAATCAGAAAACCACTGGGCCATTAGTAGTTTGTTGAACCACCTCTGTTTTTTCTAACAGCTTGAATTCTCTGAGGATGGAGCTAACGAATTACAAACAGTACTCTTCATCAGTCCGGCTCCAGCTGTCTCTTACTGCTGGTGTCAGATCAGTGTTGCAGGTTGCAGTTTTGTCACTGATCATTTTCTTCATTTCAAACGAGGAATTCAACTGGATTGAGATCCGGACTATTTGAAGCCCATTCCTCTGACATTATACGTCTTTCTTGAAGACAGGTTTTCACATCCTTTGCCTCGTGTTAAAATGCATTATCATCTTGGAAAATAAGGTTTTCATCACCAAACATCATTTCAACTGATGGAATAAGAAAAGTGTCCAAAATTACAATGTAGATTTATTATTTATTGAAGATAAACCTGACCTGACACTTTCATCCAGGATCACTTTTCTTTAGCCCACTGCCACCTTGGTCTTTTCTCTTTGGGTGCTAATGATGACTTTCATTTGACTTTTCTGTCTGTAAATCTCATTTCCTTTAGGTGATTTTTAGGTGACGCTTCTAAAACAGAAACTGTTATCTGAAAAGTGATTCAACAGAATAACAAAACAAAGACTTAACAGAAAAAGCAGAATCAAAATTACAACATTTCACAAAACGCATCACATTATTGTTGTTTTTTAAAACTACCTATTTGCTAATGACAAAAGATGTCAGTACATCCTGTAAATACTAATACACATTTCAGTAAAAGGCACCATTATTACCAGGTTTTAAAAGGATTAAATGTTACTGACCCTATATTATAAGAATTTTGCGACCAGCTGTATTATATCCAGTTTGGATTTACAGTGTATTGTCATTATTAAGATTAAAACAAACAAAAAACATTTTATTCAGGCTCTGTTCTTTACAAAACTTTCTGCACTGAAGAATAATTAAAGAATTATTCTATTATTTTTTGGTTATTTGCAAAAACAAACAAAAATAGATAGCTATTCAACTTTTTATTATATTTTTTATTTGTACCTAAGCCAAAATATAAACCTTAAACATGAGTAATTATTCTCCGGTTGTTCAAGCTTGTTCATGATTATGACAAACTTTAATATTTGATAAGGTTATTACTGTGAAAACTAGAAAAATACTAATAATAGTATATTGTAGACGTATAATATCAAAGTGATTTATTATCCCAATTAAAGCCATTGTGATAACTACATAAGATAATAAAAAAATGGATTTGTTTTGTATTAGATTTGACCGTATTGTTTCATGATTGAACTCAGAATACTGCTATCATTTTTACTGTAAAAACAAAGTTTCAAGAATGTTTGCTTCCTGTGGAATCTGTTCACATTCAAGATTTTAGCACTTTGTCTGAGACCAGAGGAAGTTTGGTAAAAGTAATGTGTAACAATGATAAGGCTCAGCAAAAGTGACTGAGATGTATCACAGCCAGAGTTCAACCCCACTGGCTTTAAAGGGAGACAAAAGGAGGATTTTATTACCCCTGGCTCAGCTGAGCTGAGCAGAGTGTTTGGTGGAGGTGAACAACCTGCCCTTAGAGTCTGTCCCCTGATCTCTTTCCTGTCCACTCACATTTCACACCAACAGCCTGAGGCTTTTACCTCCCTCTGCCCGAACCTTTAGGTTGCTGCCGTCTTGTTTTTAACGACTTGCAACTTTCAGGTGTCTGGTCTCGGTATCACGTCAGAGCTCCACGGTTCTCAGGTGGCTGCGAGGAGAGACTGCAGCCAACACACTCTGAGGCAAGCACTCCGACTTCTCCACGGTGCTGCCGCAGCACGACCAGTGAGGCTTCCCGGGATGTCCCTTATGGCCGTGACCGCAGCCTTTAAATCCTCCTACAGAAAAAAAAAAGAGGCAGACACAAAGATGAAAATCAGAAAGAAGTCTATAGAATCTTTAACGAGAATAAGGCGACTAAAGAAACAAGCAGCTAATCGTTTCAGGTTATTATTGTATTCAGGACAAATGAAGGAGCCTTCATGTCTTCAGCTTTATGTCACATTAAAAAGAAAAGCTAAGCCAGCGGCTTCAAACATCCTGGCATCTCATCTCTGCACAAAAACACTGGCTTTTCATTCATACAGAAAGAAACATGAACTGGAATATAATACAAAGATAAAGAAAGAAATTATTCTTCTGTTTTTTTTGCACGTGTGTGTGTGCATATAATATATATATATATAATATTTATCTAGATCTTTAACTAATATCTATATCTATATCAGTTGATAGATTAATACAGACATCGTGTGTGTGTGTGTGTGTGTGTGCGTGTGCGTGCGCATTGAGGAACGACTGATTTTCTGGACATTCTTTTACAAAACAGTAGAAATAACAACACATACAGAAACAATCACTTTAAAAGTACTTGGATTTAATACAAAGTATTTTTGTTCTTATGCATTCAGCTCTTCCTTGGTTTCGTTTTGCAAATGAAATGAACCAGCAGCATGTATTAAAAACAGAGCGGGACAGGTCAGTAGAGTTAGGAGTTCTATTACACGACCTCCACTTAAGGTGAGTGATATTAATTGAAACGTTAATTGCTGGAATACATATTAGAAATCCCAACTGTTGCATTTGTTATTGTGGGAAATAAAGAAAACCAAATGAAAAGAGAGTGATTTGTCTTCATATTTGTGGTAGCTGTGGCAATGTTTTAATCAGCAAAATAACTTCTTCAAATTAGATAAATTGTCTTTAAACGTTAACTAGACTCATTTTATGCTGTCTGGCAATCATAAGAGAACTGAATAGGTAAAAAAAGTATTGATAATGTAAACATGGGAGTAAATGAAGTTAGGTTCCTTGGTGATCTGTTGGAAACCACATGTAAATTATGTAGTGAAGTACATTGAAGTGAAATTTATTTATATAGCACTTTTACGCAACAACGCGATTCAAAGTGCTATGTAGGAAGCATTGCTGACCTGGGGAAAGATGAAGACCTGCTGCTAATAGTTTTGTGTTAGATGGTAATATTGCCTGCTGGTTTTGTTTATTTTCTTCCGTTATTTTCAATTAAAAACATTAAATAGGGTGTTAAAACAGCTGAATTTGTGCAGATGAAGTAGTTGTAAAAGGAGACGTGTAATGGGGTTAGGATACGTTTATACTGCTGCCTACTCGTATTAACACATGAAGAAAAAGGAAAGTAAAATGTGATAATGTGCAAGTGTAATACTTGAACATATTCAAAATAATCAATGGTTGAATTAATATTTGGGTCGGAAAATCATCTCCTGACATCAAGCACTACGAAGTAATTTTGCTATAAAACAAATCAGATTGATTGAAAATGAACAACTCATGCTTGCTTCAGGTGGGAGTAAAGCTGGTTTAGTTCTCAGGGTCTGTTACCATGGTGACAGACTGAATTGAACTTACCTCCTCTCTTTTTGGTACAGAAAACACAAAGTTTCCCTAAACGCGAGGCAGACTAACTGAGAGTCTTTGCTTTATCCTGCTTTCTGGAATACCCCCCCCCCCCCTCCTCATCGCCGAATGGTAATTATTCTCTCAGTAAGAGCACAGTTTATCAATTTGTAATCTAAGTCCTACTCAGAGAACAAAAACCAGTCATCGACGGTCATCAGCCCATCAAAGGGCAAGATCAGTTTCACGTTTTGTAAATAAGGAAACATGAATATTGTGAATATCTCTGTTTTGAACCTGGCATTGTTCCTGGGCAGCCACAGCGAGCCTCTTTGGCTCCTCCACTGGAGCAGAAGGAGCAGCAGTGAAAAGTCCCAGTGTGTCGTCTGAAGCTCCTCTTCACATGAAGATTAAACGGAGAACCCTGCAGGAATAAAAGGCACGCTGTGAGCTCCATGAAAGGCCAGGAGCTTCTCTACAGCAGTCAGCTTATTACCATGTTCACCTGAATCAGACCGTTTAAAAAAATATATTTGAAAGACCGAATATTCCAACTCAGCTCACTTGAGTTGCTAAAGATTTTCTGCAGTCAGAAAATTGTTGTACCTTTATATGTTGGGCTTTGACACAGACCCACACAGAATAAGCTCCTGGCTCTTCAGGTTTGTATGAAACACCGTACGTCCCATCGCTGTTGTCAACCACTGTCGCCTGCACTGTGCTGCAGGAAAACACAAACAGTTATTAAAATATTAACACATGTCAATTAAAATTTAGCAAATAAATCCAAGCACCACATAAACACATCGATTTCTTGGATTTTTATTTTTATGTGCCGTTAAAAAAGGCAATTATTTCCCGACAATTTCCAGCTTCGAAAAAAACCATTTTGCGTTAAAGTACCATGTACGTAAAGATTCAATAACTGAATTTCTATATCATACCCTAAAACAGAAAATGTTATCTATTTACAGTAAACAACGGAAGACTTAGATATTTGTTTCATGACTGATTGCTCCATTGGCGCTCAAACTGCTCTAGATTAGAAATGGACTGCTTTCTGGTTTCAAGGAATAACACAGTTTTAGAAAGTCACGGTGTCCTGTAGTTTAAGTTTATTTTAAAGAAGAAGTCAGAAACAGTGTGAGGTTTGTGTGGGTCTTATGTAGTGCAGAGTAACACCTCCTGTCCTCCACCTGTTGCTGCCAGCTGTCACTCAGCACATTTAACGTTTATAAGATCTGTTTTCTTTCTTATTTTTCAAAGCTTTAGCAGAGAAAATACGTCAAAGCGTGTTTTATGGTGAGAGGACTCTGCATGTACAATATAACAAAGATCAGATGTCTCACTCTGATTAGAATCCAAAACCCAAACATTTTAACAGTGTTGTTGCTGTTTTTTAAACTTATGGGGATTCTCCTGAGACTTCAGGAAGAGAGGCGCAGTGGAAGAAATGCTCTGGATGCTGAGATTGTTGCGCGGAGTAGGACAGCTGTTATCCGCCGGAGATTTCAGGCTTTACAGCGCCTTCAGCTGGAGGACAGACGGCATAAACGTTGCAGGGTGAGCTAACGCTGTTGTTTATATTCCTACCGTTCGCTCTTTATGCTTGCATCTGGCCACACCCACAACCAATGAGTGAACAGGAGCTAAGCTTGCGCCGCCCACGAAAGCAGGGCCGGCCCGGCTGGCCCTACACTGAAGCAGGGACCAAAGAAGCAGGGACCGGCCTCGAAAAAACCCATGTAAAAGAGGCATAAGTAGTGCTCACCAGTTCTTCTTTTCTTTGTGGACAATGCTGACGAGGACATGCTCTCCTCCTTGGGCCATCTGCTCCCCAGCTAAGTCTCGACACACCAGCGTGAAGTGGCCTTTCTGGCCCTCACCGCCCTGATGCAGACCTGTGACCACAAGAGAGGCTGGGAGGTTAAAGGGTGCCCAGCTGAACACCCATTAATGGTTAAAAAGATAAATAGCCTAAAGATAGACTGAATGTCAAAACAATCTGTTTTAAATTAAGGAAAAGTGAATAAAAACCTCTGCAAGAATTAAGCGTTTAAAGTCCAAAAAATACTTAAAAGGGCAAACAGGAAGAGTTCAAACCTGGAAATTTAGGAGAAAGCGTGTAGATACTTTTCAAAATATAAGCCTGGCTCTGTTACACCTTAGATTATTATAACGGTCAGCTCCAAATTGCTACTGGACTTCGGGGAAGAAATTAAATGTACAATGGAATTTTGAGGTGTAGCTGCACTGGCCCCCTTCAAAATTTTTTCAGCAAAAAAAACCCCCGTCAAGGTTTAAAGACAGAGAAGAAAAGTTGCAACATTATGTGATAAAGACTGAGCTAGGCACCATAGCTTTAAAGGAGGTAATCCATTATCTGGAGACAACACAAAACTACAGACTCTTGACAGTTTATAAAGAAAGGTTTGATATTTGGGGGAGCCATTTGAGGAGAAATTCCTACACATGACAAACAATGTAAAACAGCACCTGGAGAAATGTCTGACACAATACAGACACTGACCTTTTAGCAAACAGCTCTGTACTTGAGCTGTTTGAAAGCAAAACGCTCAGCTCAGAGGTCTGCATATGGTTTGGTTTTTCTCCTCTGACACAAGTAAACAGCTTCTTAAACCAGGCTTTCAGACTGAGACTCAGAGAAGCAGCTACAAGTCTCCACCAGCTGTTTTAGTGTTTGCTAAAGGGACGTGAAAATGATCATTCTGGTGGTAACATGATCTGCTCCTGTGAGCCGTTTCTGAAGGCAGCAGCCTAGATGTCCCGAGGGGAATTTATAGGTCAGGTAACAAAATAAAAGTGAACCCCCCCCCCTCCCCTCCAAAGAACATTTACCTTTTACAGTTTATTACCATGACTGCCACCTTGTGGTGTACATCAGTCATTGTAGCCAGTCTTTATTGTCTGATGCCAGTAACTACATAATAATCTGAACAGCTGTCGGTGGTCAATCAATCAGTGACTGAATAACAAAATCGACAAACTTAAGATACAATTAATATATATATATATATATATATATATATATATATATATATATATATATATATATATATATATATATACATATATATATTTCAGTACATTTATAATTTTCTGAGCTGGTAAAATAATTAAAAGGCTATCTATTAAAGCCAGATTTCTTTAGTTCTAGCTTTGTGCTTTTAGTCTATAAAATTCATTCTTTATTGTAGCCAATTCAAAGTTTTTTTTGACTTGATGGCACATGTATGGACATGTTATGTTTTGTGTGTAAACATCCTCAAAGTGTCTAGCCTCAAGGCCTGTTGAGTCATATCAACATTCCTTCAGCTGCGTAGGAATTGCACCTACAGAGGCGACAATGGTGTTTACCTACACAGCAAAAACTCAGTCTGACTTCTATTTCTGTCATGAATTAAAAAAAAAAAAAAAAAAAAAGTTGTGATGTTACACCTGATTCCAAGAACACAAAGTTTTATTCAAAAAAGCATTAAAGCCAACTAACATGGCAAAAAAAGCTAAAAAACTGTTGGGTTTTCTTGTTCATTACTCATGTTAACAAACCACACTTCTTTTCTTCAGATAGCTGTGATTTTTCTTTTATTGCTAACGGTCAGCTTCTCAACTTATTCTCTGCTCATAGAACTGTGCAGCTTACACACACAAACTCACTCACATTGCCCCCAGTGGACAACAGCAGTACAACATGCACATAAACATAATGTGACAGGGTACAGAACATGCATATGTACCTTTCAAAGTAAATTAGGAACACATAACACAAAATAACTCAAAGACAAGTTAAGATGAGAACATATTCTAACAAAAACATTTACCTTCCCCTTCAATGGTGCACCGGCTGATATCCAAGGTCCTCGAGTTGATCACACCCACCAGTGGGTAGCCCTCCACCTCTCCTGCTGGCTCTGTAGGCAGGAAGGAGATACTGCTGCCATCGTCAGGTGCAACCCCAGCCGAGTTGGGGTCATAACTGCTCTCTGCCAGACTGGTGAGTCTCCTTAGGGTGACTCCTTTGGTGCTGAGGATCTCAGCGTCCGAACCGCAGCTCAGCAGCCTCTCTGCGAACTCCACACCACCTCGGACGTCCAGCAGAGCCTGCTGCAGCTGCACCCCCTGCAGGTGGAGGTGGTTCCTGCAGGACAGAAGTGATGGGCATCCCAAACAAACAGTGAGGATTTTCCTGTTGCACAGCCCAAAGAACTGTGTTACATTTCAGTAAATATTTATAGAAGCAACAATTTAACAAGGCCACTTTGTATTTTTCTTTTCAGAGGCATTACGTCCAAAAACTATGCAGAATACCATGGTTTCCACATGCAGTCTACACTGTACATCAGCGATGAACCACCAGGGACTTCATGATGTACAGAGAAAGGTCTGAGTAAACCCAAGAAAAAAGTCCATTTAATTTGCTTATTATATGGCTAGTTTTGTGTTGGAGTGGAGTAACCAATCAGACATCTTTGTATGAAGTCTCTGGACAGAATTTCTTCTCAACAGTATATCTGTCATGTCAGTCAGAATCTCCAGATCAATAAAACAAATGAGAGTGTACGTTTGGATAGATCAACAAAACAGAGTTGCAGCAAATAGGTGTTTTCTTCAGACCTTTCCTTGAGGGATAAGGTATACTAGCTGACCTCCTACCCATACAGGTGCTGGTCATAAAATTAGAATATCATGAAAAAGTAGATTGATTTCAGTAATTCCATTTAAAAAGTGAAACTTGTATATTATATTCATACATTACATACAAACTCATATATTTCAAATGTTTATTTC
>NC_051435.1:24363081-24380216 GCF_001649575.2 Kryptolebias marmoratus | reverse complement strand
TAATCATCAAAATTAAACGAAATAAACATTTGAAATATATGAGTTTGTATGTAATGTATGAATATAATATACAAGTTTCACTTTTTAAATGGAATTACTGAAATCAATCTACTTTTTCATGATATTCTAATTTTATGACCAGCACCTGTATTACAAAGGAGGTGTAGCTAGTGCTGATCCTTCAGCTACACCAAAAATGGAAAGAGGTGGTAAGTTGTTGTCACTAGATTGTTATTGGTGGCCTTTTCAAGACGACCATTCAAAAACAGATACTTTAGTTAAAAAAAAAGGGAGTGGAACACCTAAACATTTGTTCAACCCTGGATTTGCTGGCTGTGTGGGTAGCAATTAGGAATGATGCACTTGATTCAGAGGAAGAGGATTGGTACGGCTGTAAGTCCCTTAGCTGATTAACTAAAGCTGCAGAAAAACATTAAAACACAGGATGTGTGGTTGTGATGTCAGTTTACTTCATGTCTATTTGCAAGTGCTGCCTTAGAGCTTAAAAAGACTGCCTCTGCAACCTGTTTTGTATATTTGTGTGCGGGTAAAGTCCCAGTTGTGACAAACACACTTCAACACTGATGTTTGGTGCCTGGTTAGCAGCAAGATTTGAACAACACTGATATGATTTGCTGTAATCCCTATGATTTGATTAAAAATAAGCAAACACTTTTATTTTTTCACAAGTTTCTTATCCTTCAATCTATCTGTGATGACTTAATTTCCGAAAATATCAAAAAAAATATCAAAAACAGTGTTCAAATGTAGTACCAAATAAATTAGATGTCACTATAAAAAAAAAAAATCACATTTGAACATAAAAGAAAGGTAAAAAAAAATACCTAGAAATAGAAACTTGAAGACTTTCGCAGACAAATTTGCCCATTTTCTCACCTCATCATAGCATACTAATATTCACTGTTTAATTCTTTCAGACCTGCGTTGGACCCGCAGCTCCTCCAACCATCGCAGCAGTGATAGACAGTGAGCCTCCACAGCGCTGGTGTAGCCTCGTGCAAACGCTCTAATTTCATTTGCTGTTGCTTCTGCTCGTGCCTGCAAATTGTCCTTGGAAGTTTCCACCTGCAGGAGAGAAGAAGAAAAACACACACACAAAAAAAGCAACTATAGTTTAAACAGGAGAAGTCATCCCTGTCACAACACCAGTTGAGTAACGTTAGATCACAAAGTTGGCACACAACGTAGAGATAAAAAAAATTTCATGGCATAGGTTTCGAGGTGGGTTTCTTCGGACCTTCTGCAGTGCTTCTTCCAGCTGCTCCAGACGAGGTCGTAGGCACGAGCTGACCAGCTCCCGGATGCAGTCACCGTGCCGATCGATGACGTCAAGTGTGGGACAGCACTGATGGTCGGGGTGCAGCATGGCAGCGCACTCCAGACAGACCGGCAGGTCGCAGGGCTGACAGAAGAGCCTGAGTTCCTGGCTGGGGTGGAGCGAGCAGAGGACGGGACGACAGAGACGACCCCGAGCCTTCAGCTCCTCTACGGCATAAACAGAGTGAGACGTCGTTCGCTTCTGACGCCTGCAGACACGAGAGAATGGAGATACGGGAAATCCGATAATATAGATTTGATTAGAGATCAGCTAATGATGACATGAGAAATGTAGGTGAAAAACAGGTGTTACTCACTGCATGGTCCAAAAGAAGAAAACAAATCATTAAAAAAACAAGTTTTATAGACTTTATAGAGCTATATTTACAACACACAATAAACAGACCTCTAGGACATGTAACTGGTTCTCCTTTAACCACTGGAGTGTTGTTTTTGCAGTGTGTTTAGAGTCATTGTCCTGCTGGAAGGTGAACCTTCATCCCAGTCAATCTCTGGAAGACTCAAACAGATTCCTCTCAAGATTTTCAAAGTATTTTGCTCCATCTATCTTTCCTTTACCTTTAACTGAATTCCTAGTACCTGCTGGTATAAAACATCCCCACAGCATGATGCTGCCATCACTATGCTTCACTGTGAGGGTGGTGCTGTCAGCATGATGAGAGGTGGTAGATTTGCCTCAGACATGATGTTGTCCTTGATGACCTAGCTCAAGTTTGGTCTCATCTGACCCACAGAAACCTCTTCCACGTGTCTGGAGAAGAAATGTTTCAAGGCTTTTCTTCCTTGCCACTCCTCCATGAAGCCCAGCTCTGTGCAGCTTATGGTGGTACCTTTGGACAGATCCTCCCATCTCTGCAGAAGAGCTGCAGCTCCATCAGGGTGATGTTTGGCCTCATGAATGTTTCTCTGATTAATGCCCTTCTTGTTTTGTTTGTGTCTTTTGGTGGATGACCCTTTATTAGCAGGTTTGTTGTGGTGACATTATCTTTCCATTAACTAGTAATGGATTCAATGGAGCTGTGCTGGATCCGTTCTTCTCCACAACTATGTCTCTGGCCTGTGTGTGGAGTTCCTTGGTCTTCATGATGTCTCATGCTTGATGGCAGCCCTCACTAATTAGAAGTGTTGAACAGCTGTTGATCCTGGAGGCTATCAGAACAGGTGAACAGATCATTTGACAGGTATTATGTGGCTTCTTAAGGTAACAAATAGGGCTTCAAAACAACGGGTCTGAATATACGTGCATGCACCACTTGCAGTTATTATTTTGAAAATTTAAAACAAGTTTCCTCCCCATTTAATTTCAATATTAATAAATAATATTGGAGAATTATTGCTCTTAAACTATTTTTTCAAAATCCAAATAAATATCCTAGTTTGTAAGGCAACAAAAGATTATATGACCTGGCACCTTAAGTTAAATTGAGAATATAAAAATGGCATCTTGGAAACGGAAGCGAACGGGTTGTCATTTAGGCAGTGGACCAATCAGAACAGGCCTACTCCACCTGTGTGCCTGGCAGCAGAACGCGCACAGGTTGACGCAGCAGACGTCGCAACGACTCTCGGCGCCTCCTTCGCCGCACAGGTCACAGCCCAGCGGGCCATCCGACACCAGGGTCTCCACGAACACTTCGTCCAGCGCCAGGTGGTCTGTGCACAGCCCCGCAGGCCCGGACGGAGGGAGGTCCACCTCGGAGTCGCACTCGGGACAAAGCACCGTCACTGTGACGACCGGTCGCTTCGCCTCCGCTCCACCCTTGGTTCCGTTCTCCCGGCCGCCCCGAAGGGAAGGAGACCCCGAAAACGGCTCCAGGGCACCGATACAGTCGGAGCAGAACGTGTGCAGGCAGGGGAGGATTTTGGGGTTCCGGTACAAGCGTTTGCACACCTTACACACCGCTCTGGGGTTCACAGAAACCACTTTTTGTTCTGGTTCCGAACTCGGCGTCGGTTTCTCTGATGTTTCCTTCTGTTCGGAGCACAACATCGTCTGGTTTTGGAGACTTCAGGGAGCCGGAATCAAACCAGTAAACCCACCTTGAACAACCACCGAGCTTCACAAACTTGCCAAAGCTGAAAAAAAAACGCTTTTTGAACACTAAAATAAGCATATAATCCGTTTCTCACACGATGAATGCGAATACATGTTCACATGGCGGCACTATTTGACTTTTATCCACCTCACCATTAAATAAGACTTAACTTCGGAAAAGTAGGTTGCGTTCAAGCTGCGTGGGATATTTGACACCTCACTCTCGAACAAACCAATGAGAGGCTCCTCGCTGGCTATCCGGGGTGGTCCAAACTCTTTCCACGACTTTTTACTGCCGTGCTCGGTCTGACTGCCCCCATCTACCGGCAGGACAGAATTATAGGTTTGTCAGAACGCAGGTAAAATCCTAATAATGGGATTATCCCATAGTGTGTGAACTCAAACAGCTTCTCCATCTGTACTGAAGATTGTTTCATTGTTTTTTAGCTTGTTCTACATTCTTATTTACTTTTGTTTTATTTCATTACACTCACCACCAGTTTAAGCACAAGCTTAACACATTCAGATAAAGCAGATAATGTGAGGCAATAATAAAAAATAGATTTAACATAATCTTCAAAAGGTTCCCTAAGTCCACAAATCACTCCCACGTTCTTTGCATCATAAGGATCAGTTTATTTAGCGTTATCTCTGTATTCCCAAACAATCTAGGGAATTCATAATTACCATCACATTAATTACAAATATCATTACAAAGTCTAACTTTTCTGTCTAGCAATCTTTGGTATTCTACAGTCAGCTAGCTAACCTCAATCCCTACGGCTTTTCGTTGTCCCTGGTTTTCACGTCATAAATAGTTTCCAGGCTGAAGTTGTTGTACAGCACTTCTCTGTGTCTGTATAAACAGATCTTCAAGTCTCTGTTCAACAAGATCTTTTATGCCCAGTAACATCATCACAATTCTGTTCCGGCCAGATTGAAGATGATCCACACTCATCCAGAACTTGTTTAACACAAATGATTCAAGGTGTCCTACAAACTCCATTATTATTCTACAGTTCTAGTAAACCGTCAGTCCGCATCCTAAACTTTGTTGCTTACTGTTCAGGAGTCCTGCTCTATAACCGATCATTCTCTTTTTTTTAATCACGATACAAAGACTAATGGGAACTTTCCAAGCTTCCCTGTACACTATATCATTACATGTTGACATTTTACCTTTTACAATACACATAAGAAATTTAAAGGATAACCATCTGATCAGACAACTGCAAATCAAATTTCCACTATTTCCTTCTTTATATGATTCTTTAGCAATTTTAAATGATCTATTAAGTTAAATGTACTGCCTAAATACTTAAAATAATGCAGTTCTTTACCTCTGCAAAAAAAAAAAAACATTTCCTCCTAAATGTGATCTGAATTATGAATCTGTTTCTAGCATATTCTATGTTTAAAATAAGAAACTAGAAACTTATTTTTGTAACTTACTAAGAAACTTACTATGCAACATAATATAATTTGTGGGGGGATTTGTCCAGATAAATAATAATAATAATTTACTTGAACATTTTGACAATAATATTTTACCAGAACATGGACTTATTTGATCATGTTTTGTAGCTGACAGAAATACAGTAAAATGTCAAAGAAGAACTTCAAAAAGTTTACTTACAGTTAGATTTGATAACACAGTGTACAGTTGATGCACACAGAGAAAAAACATTTAGATGGATAAATTACGGATAAAATACAATGCGCAGGTTAATGTTGAAGAGCAACAAATTAGAAAAATAAGCAAACTAACATACTGTTTGAAATTGCTTGCACTATTTTTATGTACTTTGAAAGTCATCTCTGTTGTAATGTGAGACATAAATGAATACGTAACAGGGAGCTTTTTAAAATGTTTTTGAACTATATGTGTGTTACAGTTCTTAGGCCACATAACAGAAGCACAGGACACTGATCATAACGTGTCCATTATTTAATAGAATAAGACTTGAAGCAGCACTGAAAGTGAAGTACGTCCGTGCTGAAACACTGGAGCCTGCAAAATAAAAAGCAAAGCATGTTATGTACCAAACTGCATGCTCAAGCTTTTTTGAATTTAAAATTATTAAGATGTTTTTGCTTTTGTTAAATAAGTTCATGATTGTGAACTCAGCTACAGTGGGTTTCAAAGGTATTCACCCTCTCTGACTTTGTTGCATGACAACAGGGATCATCTATTTGAAAGTGATGGCCCTATACGTAATACTCCAAAATATTGAAGTTAAAGTGAGAAGTACAGCATATTTGTTTTAAATCATTCTTAAAAAAAAATTGAAGCTCACATTCATGTGTGCATATGTATTCATCTCTTTACCTCAAGGGGCTAATCATTACCTCCAGAAGCCACATAATTAGTTAAATAAGATTAAGTTGATATCAATAAAAAAACCAACAAATACCCATCTCACCCTATTTGTTCCACATCGGTGGTTCCACTTTCACTTCAAGCTCGGGTTGTCTACCAGAGGCCTGGGAGCTTGAGGGTTCTCTTCAGTACCTTAGCTGTTCCCAGGACTGCGCTCTTCTGGACAGAGATCTCTGAGGTTGTTCCTGGGATCTGTTGGAGCCTCTCTTCCAGTTTGGGGGTCACAGCACCGAGTGCTCTGATGACCACAGGTACCACTGAGGCCTTGACTTTCCACAACTTCTTTATTTCCTCTTTCAGTCCTTGGTATTTCTCAAACTTTTCGTGCTCCTTTTTCCTGATGTTACAGTTGCTTGGGAGTGCTACATCTATCGCCACTGCTTTCTTCTGTATCTTGTCGATCACCATATGTCCGGTTGGATAGCCATCACCTGCTGGTTAATCTGTATCTGGTAGTCCCACAGTGTCTTAGCTCTGCCATTCTCCATGGTGGAGTGTTCCTGTACACTACTCCAACCACTTGGTTATGGCGTTCCATGTATGCTTTGCCTGCTTGCATCTTACATCCTGCTATTATGTGTTGGACTGTCTCAGGGGCATCTTTGCACAGCCTACATCTTAGTTCCTGTCTAGAATCATCGGCTTCTAGAATTGCGCCGCTCAAGGTGGCTGCATGTTGGAGTAGCTCTGTTCTATTCTTTCTGAGATATTGCTTTTGAAAACTTTATTCCTCTTTTTTTTCTGAATTTAAATCACTTTTTTTGGTTGATTACTTCCTCTGGTATCAGATGCTGTGCAGCTGGAAGGATTTTTACTAAAGCCTTTTTACTTTTGGACATTTTGTTATGATGCGTAACCATGACAACAAGTGTTAAATGTGAAGGACCCAGAACTCCAGTCATGGCCAAAACCAAGCAGAGCGCCCCTATATCCACCAGAGGTAAAGCTCCCAGGAAGCAGCTCGCCACCAAAGCTTCCCGAAGGAGCGCCCCGACCACCGGCGGAGTGAAGAAGCCTCATCTCTACAGGCTCGGGACCTTGGCTCTCAGGGAGATCCACCAATACCAGAAGTCCTAACCCGAGCTGCTCATCCAAAAGCTGCCCATCCAGCACCTGGTCTGAGAGATCGCCCAGGACTTCAAGACCGACCTGCGCTTCCAGAGCTCGGCCATCATGGCTCCACAGGAGGCCAGCGAGGCTCACCTGGTGGGACTCTTTGAGGACACCAGGACTGAGGACAAATCGGGACAGACCGCTACAAGAGACCCTTCCTGCCCACAGCCATTAACTCTTTTATAAAACCAGGATTATGAGCTACAGCAACATTTAATTTCCCTTTGGGATTAATAAAGTATTTTTGAATTGAATTGAATGGTAGACCCCGGCCTCTTTTGCTGTTGTGCTGTACGACCTCAGAGATCTCTGCACAGTCCTAGGAGCAGATGAGATACTGCACAGAACCCTCAAGCTCCCAGGCGTCTGGTAGAGGACCTGAGCCTGAGGTGAAATGGAACCGCCCATGAAGAAAAAATAGGGTGAGTTGGGCGTTTTTGTTTTGTTTGTTTGTTTTTTTAATCAAGATCAAATGAATATTTTTTAAATAATTATGTAGAACTCCTAATGATGGAGGTGGGACAATGCTTTAAAAAAGTAGTTAGACTGAAATTATAAATAGGCAGACTGTGTTTTTTTAACCACAGTGATATTTAAAAGTGACTTTATAACATTAAGTCAATATGTTTCTTGATCCCATCCAAATATATTCTGAAGCTTAAAGCATTTAACAGCTGACAGCGTGGGTAAACACACTGGGTTGATAAATGATAAGTTTAACGCTCTATATACTGATCGTTCTGTAAAGTGCTTGAGATGGGCTGTGAATTTTAGCCTTAGCCTACAAACTCCTCTAGCTTCCCAAAAGGGACCTTTGCCTTTGTAGAAAACTCAAAATGATCTCTTAAGTGATGGTTTCCAAAACGTTTTCTGCAGCTGTACAAAAAATTTAGAAAGTGGTGTCCCAGTGCACAAGTTATATTTCGTGGCTGCATAAAGATAAAGCTATAGGATGGGTTCATTTATGACTGAAAGCCAATGCTCAGTGTGTGTTCACTTTGCTAGACTTACCACTTAGTCCCAATTTTCCTTAAAAAACAAACAAACAAGTGGATTATACTTAAAGTGATAAATAATCCTAAAAGTGTACCGCACCTGTTATTGTTGCTTCAGCCAGGGCGACTGCCAAATTATTTTCGATCCTGCAGTTGTAGGTCTCGCTGACTTGCGCTGAGTGTAACGTACTGACGAGGCTGACTATTCCTGCTGAGTTTTGGGTGAAACTTGTGCTTGCGTTCAACACATTCCCAGTTTGGTTCAGCCATGTAACGTTTGGTTTAGGGAACCAACTGTTCGCCTCGCTGGTCAGGACACCATCAGAGAACCTGAATGTGGGAGCTGAAAAGGCTGAGACAGAAAATTAATCATACATGCTGAATAGACAAAACTAAAGGTATGTGTTATCAGTTAATTCATATGAAGCTTTTCAAAGTAAACAGTGAAACTGGAAGGACGAGTCTTCCTACCCGCCGTTCTTAGCTGAATGTTGACATTCCCTCGGCCGGCCGAGGAGCTGATGCTGCAGGTGTACTCGCCGTCATCGCCGCTTTTCACACTCCGCAGCAGCAGAGAGGCGTTTCCTGCAGCCACGGCATCAGGGAAGACCTGAGCTCTCCCTTTGAACTGTGGGGCCTGACCTGCGAGAGCTGGAGCTCCATCCTTGTACACGTAAACCAGTCCCAGGTCCTTCTTCTCCCAGATGACAGACACGACACTGAGTCTGTTCTGTTGAACTTCTGTCGAAACATAGCAGCTGAGAAGTTTGTCCTCACCAAGGTTGGCGACAGGTTTTGTGCTTCTGCTCATCACTGTGGATGTAGACTCTGTAGGTGATAACAGAGTTTTATTGTACAAATTTAAAAAATTTTTGACGAATGCGAATGCAGCTACTGCCCAAAATTCCTGCATCTATAATCTTTTTTGCTTGTTTTGTAAAAACCTAAGTTGGCAAAATGCGGACGTTTTGATGCATAAACTGTATAGGAATTGTAAAATGAAACAAAATCGAAAGAAATGTTAATCCTTGACAGTACACCTAATATAACAGGCAGACAGAGCAAGCACTCGCCGTGCAAAATCTAGTCTGAATTCTGAAAATGTTAGTAGGTGTAAAATGTAAATAAAAAGAGAACGCAATGATTTACAAATTTCAATAACTCATATTTGATTCACGATAAATCATAGCATAGTTGTTGTTGTTGTTTTGTTTTGTTTGGCTGCTCTGTTCAGCAGGGGTTGCCACAGCGAGCAAATTTGCATGAAAAATTAAGCAATTGTTTTACACCAGATGACCTTCCTGACGCAACCTGGAGCCACAGGAGAACAAGCCACTGACCATCGAGCTACTGTACCCCCTCACAAGAAATCATAGTTAACATATCAAAAGTTTAAACTTAGAAATTGTATCATGTTTAGGAAAAAAATAAGGTATTTTTAATTTTGATGGCAGTAACATATAAAAAAATTGTCTACAGTGTTTTATGCAGGGGATGTCGGTTACTATAGATACAATTTCTATTATATCTTTAAAAAAGATAAAAGATCAAAAAAGACTTCACTTCCAGATTTGAAGAAGAAATTCTAAACCCAGATTTAATGAAAATCAATGAGAGTTTAGATGTGCACACTCTGTACTCTGCAGGAATGTGGTAGAAAACCTTAAGACACACCTTCACAGTTCAAGTTTTATCAATATAAGAAGTTACAGGAGCTTAGTCAATTATTAACCAGGCTAACATGTAAGTTTACACAGAAAGACATTTTTTTTTATTTAGGTTAACATAAAGTAATGTTTGTGGAACAAATAATGTTTTATTTATTTATTTACTTTATAGGTAAGGCCCTATCCGCATTAACACTAATCGTTTTGCTAAAGAGGCTTTTTCAGCTGTAAATTGCCCCTCTTATCCACATCCAAACTCCATTTTTGTTTTAAAAGAAAAACATTAAAATAAACCATACATTTTTGGTGCTGTGCTACAAAGGTTAATAATCAAGAGGAAATGTCAAACAATGCCAAAGAAAAAATAAGATGCAATTGTTTCTGAGAATATTTAGCCAAGATAAAAATGTAGTTTCTTAGTTTTATTATGTCAACGTTATCGCCACCTTGTGGTGCAATGTGGGAATTTTTTGTTGGATTTTTACCTTCTTTTTTTTTTTCTTCAAATGCTTGGGAAAAAAATTATGTTTAAAATTATCTGTATTTAGATCTTTATCATTTTAGAGTTGCCCTTCACTCAAAATCTAACAGTCTGTTGGGCTTTTAAAATGTTCATAGGAAGTGACACATGTAAACATACCGTATTACTATTGTATCAAGTATCAATTGCTTTATGGTTTAAAGAAACACAGCATGCAGCGAACACACCCATGTGTCCCATCAGACAATGATAGAATCACAACAGAATGATCTTACTGGAGAAGGCCAGAGACAAGATGAGGATGATGAGGGCCGCAAATATGAATATGAAGGTCACCATGCTATAGAAGAAAAAGGGGGGAAAACAGAAAAATAACCCAATATATTGTCCAAAATTTCCTCATAAATATTTACATCAAATTAAAAAGCAGTATGTGTGTTGCAGATATTATATAAAATTGTATTTGTAATACAGTAATAGTATTTTGTGATACAGTATATTACATGAAATAGTTTAAACAAACGCTTACATGTATGCATTACATTATATAGTTAGTAACATGAAATTGGAGCTGTCAAATAGCTCAAAAATCAATACTGTAATCTTATTTTCTACTTAATGCAATGATGTACAGTAAGTGTAAAATAATTTACTGTTCATTGTTATAAATAGTTTTGATCATTTTTAGAAAGGAACCATATGGAGACGTCAAAACCTCACCTGTAGAAGATGATTTGTCCAACTGTAGCCATGGCTCCTAGCTGAATCTCTCAAACTTTGTTTGAAACAATTCAATGCTGTTGCTTATAACTCACATGTCCAGTTGTACAACTCTGCTTGTAATATCCATCTTGTGTCCGGAGATAGTTCCAGCACATATTCCTGCTCACTAGGGCCAGGACAGAATGATTATCTGCTGCCTCCCTCACTGCAGCTACAACACCAAGAGTAAATATTACATTTAAGGTGTGTGCTCTGTTTTTGTTGTTATAGTGGCTCATTTATCTTTCCAAAATAAAAGCTTCAAATTGACAAGAGAAAAAGGCTCAAAGTTAGAAAATTGTGCTATTCTAATAATTGCAATGATTGATGCAATAATTATGACCTGATAAGAGTAAAAAATATAACCTTCTGCAACAAAAACGTGTTTCTTCTATATCGAGGCAAAAGAAAAACAGTACTAAGGGGTTGGCACTTTACTCAAGGTGGGGTGAAATTCCTTCTGAGACACAACATGAGGAAAATGGAAATTAGAACAAACTGCAACGATTTTAAAAGCATATATAATATATTTGAAAAATGTTTTTGAAAAAATTTCAGAGAAGGACAAAAAAGACACATAAGGAAAAAGTACATTGTTGTATCATTGTTTTAACATGCAAAAAAACGACTGATTGTTTTGGAAAAAAAAATATTTAAACAAAAATTTTAACTAACATCACAGTAAAGCCAAAATTAACAACAACAAATTCATTTATTATGCAAAAAAAGTTAAAGAAATTGAGTTTCTCAACCATCCTGTATTTAAAAATGCACATTATTTTGTTGCAGACGTCAGAAAACAGTCTAACAGGTAGACGTCACATGGTATCCCTTTAAATGTTTTACATTAAAATGCTTTGATCAAATAATCATAGTATAAATCTGTTTTTATTTGTTTTAAATTAAAATGAAAACTGCTGGATCCTCTGTATTGTTTATTCAGATTTTCACGTTATATATATATATATATATATATATATATATTTTTTTTGTACATTTAGAAATGCACTTTAACTTTAACTTTACATAGGTAGTTATAAATAACTGTTACATATAACTGGTGACAGTTACACGATTCAATTTGAAAGAAGCTGGCACATCTAGATTGGACTAGAAAACTTTAGAGTTATCAGGCAGTTACCGGCACATGAAACAGTCAAAACAGTAAGTGAAGATGATGATGAACACCAGACACAGAGGATGACTTGTAGAATTGCATTAGACAGCATTACAAGCACTTGGCAGAGTTTGATAGGGGTCATATCATGGCTTACATGAGGCCAGGTGCTTATATTGTGCAATTACCCAGCATGAGGGGCATAAAGATCTTGCAGAAAAACTTTTAGGATTCACCCTCAGCTGTCTTGATGCAAAACTATAAGTTTAAATAAAATCAATTATGACTAATCAGTGCATAGATACGATTGATTCAGTCTTGTACTGGTCTTTACACATCCTCATCAGACATTTGTTAGCAAGGCATTCCAGTTTGTGTTGAGTTTCAGATTATTTTCAGGCCAAAATCTCCATCAGCATTGACGTAGACATACAGTAGTTGGGAAAAAGCTTTTAAAAAAAGCCACAAAAGCTAATGGAGTCATTACCAAGGTTCAGGATTAGAGGAGGGAAAAACATATAACGTACACCACTGCTAATCTCAAACATAAATTTGAAGTGCTTAGTTGGAAACAAATGTAAATTCTTTTGCATGCAAAAACAATGATCTTTGTGTCTTATTTGTGTTACACCGCTGTTTCCTTTAGTTTCACTGCAAAGAAACCTGGGGGTGAAATCTTCTTCCAGACATCAGAAATATTCTTGTTGTCATTTTCATCACTTTGTTGATCAGGATTAGGGAGTTCGTGGTTTCTGATAATTTCCATGTCAGTTGCACATATCATTTCTGCTTTTTGTTTTGCTATCAGTTTTAGCGTCTCATTCAAATAATTACTGACTTCATCTGCTAGAAGATCTTCATACACCATACTGTAGTGGTAAGGGGAGCAACGGGTTCCTGAGCAATAACGGGCCTTCAGAATTTCAGTGGCGGTCCAACAAAGCAGAAAACCAGAGGTTACACCGAGGCCAATGTACTTTAAAAAGAAAAAAGAAAAAAGATATTGTTGAATGCGCAATCTCATGCAAAACTGCAAGATGTGTTATAGTGTTCAGAGTATGTGTTGAGGTTGACTCTCAACTACTACCACACCAGAATTAGCTCAATATTTGTAAAACTAACAGAGTTATAGCCATATTTGTGTTAGCAAAGGCTGATTAGCTGCACACTGGCAAAAACATTATCACATATTTGCCATTGGCTGCAAGAGTTACAAATAAAACCCCAATAATAAGTGTATTTTGTGCATTAATACTCACAAGTGACTCAGTCTTGTAGCGGTCCCTGACACGCTCCTCGTCATAGGTCAGATTTTTTTGGCAAGGTATTCCAGTCTGTGTTGAATTGAAGTTTGTTTTAAGGCAAAAATACCAATCCCCATCAAAAAGAACCAGGGATACCCAGAGAGCAGTGAAACTCACATACTTGAGAATAAACTTCAAAAAGTAGTCACACATGCTATAGCAGTTCTTGAAATGGAAAAAACGCCGACTGGAAGAAGTCCTTTGGTAAAAAGACTCAAACATGTTGACAACAAAGTTCAAAATCAGAGGAGGGAAAAACATGTAAAGTACACCATTAGGATGTAAACCTGGCTCGCACGAACACACAAAATGCATGTCGAATATATACTGCAAGAGTGAGAAGAGAGCAATCAGTATTAACATACTCATTGTATCTCTTATTAGGTTCCAAAGTTTCATCATTAACTCAGTAGGGACAGCCATGTTAACGGAAGAGTTCAGCAAACCGGAAGCAAAAAGGTAAGATGCTACAAGGCTGCTCCAGCTGTGTAGTTTTCTTCTTGCTGCTCTTAGAAGATCTCAGTAGTACTCTCAACTTCACAGGGTGAGCGTAAAAAGAAAAAAAATGATTCTGTACCAAAAAGGGTAGTTGCCTTTATCCATCTCTAGACAGAAGTTACAGTGAGACAGTGGTTAGGCTCAGTGTACCATCTACTTTCACAGTGACGATGCCCCTTGCTTTCATTTCTTCATTTCATCTGTGATGTGTTTTCCCAGACACATTCCTTGGTGTTCTTGGTGACTGTGGTTCAAATTATTAGCAAGCTCCTCCTGTGTCATTGTGTGCTGAACCTTTACCTGTCTCAGGATCATCTTCCTCCCATAAGACAAGATCTTGCATAGAGTTCCAGATAGAGGGTGATTGATGGTCATTTTGTATTTTTTCCATTTGTGTCACCTTCTTACCAAGCCTCTTGCTGATGATCTTCTAGTCCATCTCAGCCTTGTGCAGATCTACTAACTGGTCCCTGATGTCCTTTGACAGCCCTTTGGTCCAACCAATGGTGATGGAGAGGTTGGAATTGAAGAAACTGATTATATAGACAGGTGAACTTTATACAGATAACAAGTTGAGATTAAGAGCGTCTGACTGATTGATTAATTAATTGATTGGCGTGTCATGAGCACATATGGGAGTCAGAATTCTGGCTGGGTTGTCCATCCATCCATCCATTTTCTTTTACCCGCTTCTCCATTCCGGGTCGCGGGGAGCTGGTGCCTAGGCTGGGTTGTTGGGGATCAAATACTTATTTCACTCAGTGATTTGTAATTTTTTTCCTGTATTTTTACTCTGTATATTAAAATGAAATTAGAGACTGGACCTTTCTTTGTATGTGAGCAAACCTACAGAATCAGCAGGAGATCAACCAATTATTTCTGTCATTGTATTTACTGGAACTTTTTGCTGAGTTTTTGAATTTTTTTTGGTCTCACGCTTAGGTTTGATCGAATGAGAACTGAGAGTTTAAAAAATGAAATAAAAAGGTTTTCTTAGTTCACACGATGCAGAACTTTGACCTTTTATACAGCATTTGCAGAATTTTTTAACAGTCACGACAGCTATCTGTGCCTTTTTTATGCTTTTTAAACAGGTTTCACTTTTGCTTTTAGTTCTATCAATAATATCTGTCAGTCAAAAATGACTGCAGTTAACCCTGAAGTAGAGCATGAAGTGAAATATTTGCTTCATGTGTCCATTGACACTGTGTGCTGATGTATGTGTGTTTGTTTGTCTGTCTGTTAGCAAAACTGTTAGCAAAACTTTTCACAAAAACTTCTGACCAGATTTTAATGAAAATTTTAGAAAGTAGTCATTGGACGTACATCTACAACTCATTAACTTTTGGAGTCAGCCTGATTCAAGATGGCCTCTATAGTTAGTCAAACTTGCAAACACAAAAAATGCTATAACTCAGTTAATTTTTACAGATATTCAGCTAAGACTTGGTGTGGCAGCAGCTGAGAGTCATTTTCATCATATACTCAGGGTGCTAACCAATAAAATGAGACAGAGAGTTTGGTTTAAAACGTTGGCATGCAAGGTGGTAGGCAATGTATTGTAAATTCCTTTAAGTAATGCTACTTTTATTTTTTTCAGTAATGATCATAATGACGTTTTTAACTTTTAGTTTATTTATTTAAACACCACTTGTAAAAGTAAATCAAAAACACAATAATAATAAATAATAATAGTAAATAGGTTGGTTTATATAAAGCAGTGATCTTCAATTAAAATTTCTTCGAATAAAAGCAAGGTGGTAAATAAAAGCAAGAGGTGGGATCTGGTCCAAAAGGAGATTAGAGTGGTAATAGTGGGTGAGCTGTAACACATCAAGTTTCTCATCAGTCAGTGTTGATGTCCTGTCCAGTCCACCAAACCTATTTTGTTAGGGTAAGACAGAAACACCTGCATGCACCTTGTGCCAAAAAAAGAACACTAGAACAAACTCTCAGTTGCTGCAAAGCAAGAGACTATTAGAGTGTAACATTCAAATTTAAAAAACATTGAAAAATTGTATATTTTGACAGCTATTAAGACTTTAACAATTTCAACTTAAAGCTATCCGCACAGCTGAACTCTGAAAGCATTTTCTTTAAAAGTAGTGCTTTTGCTGTGATGTACATAAGTATTGTCTGAAGAATAAATGTCTGTGATGAGAAACGTACACAATGCTTTTTGTTTCACATTCAGTCCATATGGAATTAACAAGCTTATGCAAGTCTGGTGTTTCATATGTCACATGAATGTTTGTGGTTAATACATTTTTAATAGCCAGCCAGAGCTTTGTAGGGTCTTGGAGAGGTCATCAGCAGTGTACTGGAAACGCAGTGAGTTCCTGTAATATTGTGCTCAGAGTTGGCTCTCTGGCTGTGACGAACCAAATTGGTTCTTAACTAGAACCAGTTAAGAATCAGCTCTATCACCAGCCCTGGCCAAACACTGGAACCTCTTTAGTGGAAAAACCCTATAAGATAGTTCAAAGAAACAGAAAGAGATGAGGTTTTACGTAATTTGATCACATGCCAATCATGAATGTTCTTTCTGCATCAGCCTTAAGTATTTTGAGTTTTATTTTGGCCTTATAGCTAAAGTGTCTACACCACTGTTTGGGAAAGAATGGACTTTCAAAAAAAAATAAAAAAAATAGTGCAGGCAGGTATCTTGGCTGGCTGCTCAAAGCAATGGAAAAAAGAGGCAGAGCACTTTATGTCTGAAGAAAACTCCAAGCTGTTTTAGCATGTTTTACATGACATGGCTTTGATTACTGCTGCTAGATACTAAGTTTGTCAGTAGCGGGAAAGACGGAGGCGAACCCAGAGTTACTTTCATCAAAGTCTCAAGTTTACATACGATAAGATTACAATACATTTAAACCATTTTGGGAAAGCCCAGATGATGATATCTTGGCTTTAGAAGCTATGGCTTGTTTAGTTGACAACATCTGAGTTAATTGGAGGCACACCTGTGGATGCGTTTTAAGGCACGCCTCAAACACACTGCCTATGAAAATGAAAAGAAATCAGCCAAGATATTGGGAAGAGAACTGTTGACCTCAACAACTTTGGTTCATTCTTGAGTTCAATTTACAGATGCCTGAAGGTGCCACATTCATCTGTTCAAACAACAATACACAAATATAAACACCATTGGAATGTCCTGCTCTCATACTGTAAGAGCCTAAACTAAGTTTTGTGATGGTTACATGTATAATTTAAGTTATTTTCTTTTGTATGGAACTTGGTTTGAGATTAGCATTTTTATGTTTGTCCTGTGGGTGGCGCTGCGATGAAAAATATAGATCGTATGCATGTTGGAGTGAAGCCCAACAGTCTTTTGACCTCTGTTTACTTAGCTTATTCAGTTTACTAGTCATTTTGCTTGTCTGCATTTTTTGTACCTGTTTCATTTTGTTTAAGTAAA
>NC_051435.1:24343247-24348031 GCF_001649575.2 Kryptolebias marmoratus | reverse complement strand
CAAGACGAATGAAGGCCTGCAGCCCATCGACTGCTTCTACCTCAAGCTTCACGGAGTAAAGGTAAAGGAGGGAACCTACGTTTCATGTACGAGGCTTGATTTGGAAATGTTGTGGAAGTGGATGATGGCTGAAGACAGGAAGCTTGTGGAAACATAAGCCCTTTGTTCCCTGGGTTAACAAGTTTTAATACTTTACAAAAACTAGAAACAACTGAAATACACCAGGACAGACAAAGATCACTCAAAATTAAGGACGATATTTACTGTCAGAAGATAATTACAGATTGCGAGCAGGTATGCAGATCGGTTAATGAGAACCAGGTGTGTGTAGGTAAGCAGAAGACAAAACTGACCAAAGAAATACAGCAAAACATCAAAATACAAAAATGACAAAAGTAGGAAAAGAAAATGAACAAAAGCCACATAGTGGTAAGGGTAAACCGCACTTACCTGTTATTATTAATGAACGTAATGATATCAGTCAATCCAAAATGTTGTGGGTAAATTCATGTGCAGACAATCACCAGGGTCTGGGTTTGCACATGAACATGTGGCTAAAAGACCAATATTCTGAACAACGGTTAGCAGGTAATACCGTGTCATGTATTTCCCCTGTTTTTATTTGAATTTCAATAAATAAATGTAGAGGTTTTAGGGTGTTCTTGAATGAGAGGATAGAGACTGTAAGAGCCTAAACTAAGTTTTGTGATGGTTACATGTATAATTTAAGTTATTTTCTTTTGTATGGAACTTGGTTTGAGATTAGCATTTTTATGTTTGTCCTGTGGGTGGCGCTGCGATGAAAAATATAGATCGTATACATGTTGGAGTGAAGCCCAACAGTCTTTTGACCTCCGTTTACTTAGCTTATTCAGTTTACTAGTCATTTTGCTTGTCTGCATTTTTTGTACCTGTTTCATTTTGTTTAAGTAAACACTTAAACACAAGTCACGGTGGAGAATTACCTTTTTTTTTTTTTTTTACGGAAAAGAGCTAAGTTGGGAATTACGGGAGCGTCGGGCACAGGCTTCGCACCACAAGGACGTACATTTTTTCATGAAGAAGACGGGTTCTGTGTTACCAAGTGGAATGTGTTTTGGTGCAAAATGTGCATATCAATCCCAAACAAAAGCAAAAGACCTTGTGCTGCTGATGCGGGTCAGAGAGTTATTATCAGTGAAACGAGTCCTTTACCAACATGAGCTGAAAGGCCACTCAATGAGGAAGAAGCCTTTACTCTTAAAGCAACATAAAAAGACAGATTACAGTTTGCAAATGCGCACAGAGACAAAGACCTTAACTGTACAGACATGTCCTGTGGGCTGGTGAAGCTAAAAACCTTTTGTTTGGTCATAAAGACAATGGTGCCATTTGGTGGAAAAAAGAGGATGTTGCAAACCTGAGAACACCATCCCAACTGTGAAGTATGGGGGTGGCAGCATCATGCTGTGGGGTGTTCTGCTACAGGAGGGAGTGGTGCACTTCACAAAATAGATGGCATCATGAGGAAAGAACATTGCTGAATTACTGAAGCAACACCTCAAGACATCAGCCAGGAAATTAAACCTGACTAAGTAACATTAGTTCTGTCAGGAGGAATGGGACTAAATTCCATCAAACTATTGTGGGAAGTTCGTGAAAGGTAATCAAAATGTTTGACCCAAGTCATACAGTTTAAAGGAAATGCTACCAAATACTAAGAAAATGTATACAAACTTGTGACAATGAAGAAAGTAATAAAAAATTATCTTTCTCCTTATTTAACATTTACCAAATAGAAATAATTTTCGGAATCCTACCTGACCTAAAACTGGAACGTTTAGTCTTATCTAAAGTCAGAAACTGTCTTTTTATGGAATATATGTCAGGGGTGTCCAATCCTCGTCCTTCTCAGCCATTATCCTGTATGTCTTTTTTTCTTTTGCTTTCAGAACATCATTAATTCTTCTAGGTATACTTCCACAAAATCAGAGACTTTGTTGAACCATGTAGCGATTAGCCACATATACCAAAACAGGTGCTGATGTGATCATCATGTTCATATGTAGGCCGACACATAGTCATTAACTGAAACAAAAAAATAGCTGGGTAGGAGGTTTAAAACTGTGAGGATAAACCAAACTGCTACCAAGCTAAGGTTGTAAAACACAGTTTTATGTCACGGGTCACATATCATGTCAGATTGAGCAAATCAACAAGACACAAGGTTATACTGCATCAGATGGTCTATCCCAGGCAAATATTTCAAAATATACTGAGGTTTGTAGATGTGCTGTTCAAGCTCTTTGGAAGAAGAACAAATGTAATGTTGAGGACTGTAACCATGATGGTCAGCCAAGGAAATTTTATTTAAAGACAGATTCAAAGACTCATCAAATTTACTTCTCTTTAAAATCTGAAGATGTCTGGCAGTGCCATCAGTTCAGACCTGGCAAGGACCTGGGAGACTCGGGCACACCCTTCAACTGTCCAGAGGAGTCTGACCTGAAGTGGTCTTCAAGGAAGAGTCGAAGCTAAAATGCCAAACCTCCAACATAAAAACAGAATAAAAGAGAAAATTAGTGGATGAATAAAATACTCAATCTCTTGTGGAACTTTTCTTTATCAAGTCTATCAGAGATCCTCAAAAAATGAAAATTTGTGAGGAACAAAGACAAATATTTACTGAATAACAGCTGATGATCCAGCAAAGACACTCCAAGCAAACTGATTTTATAAAAAATTGTTTATTCAAGAATCACAGAAAACTGCATCAGCAGAAGATATTGGCTGATTGATTAGTTGGTTTCATACAAGCAATTTAAATAATTTTTATAAGGTTTGAAGATGCTTTAGAAATTCATTGAGAGAATGCATTATAGTGTGTGTGTGTGTGTGTGTGTGTGTGTGTGTGTGTGTGTGTGTGTGTGTGAGAGAGAGAGCATATGTGTGATTATGTATGTCAACAGACAGCTCACTATTTGGACCCAGGTTAATCAAATGATCACCGCAGCCTGTTAACATATACAGTAGTAACTTGTGGTTAAGCTAAAGCAGATTAGTAACCAGAAACTTGATTACTTATTGTTAAGTTTCTGATCGGATTCATTTCAAACAAAAGCAAAATAATTTTTATAATACAATGCTAACAGCAACCCCTTTAAAATATACAAGACTATATAATTTTTATAATATTCCCTTGGATTATACTTGTGCTTTTGATAAAGTATTTTTCCTAGTAATACTTAGCTTTACTTACATATTTCTTTTTACTTTTAATGATGTTTTTGTCTATTTTATTGTTAACTTTTACTGAGTAATTGATCCTAACGATCTCTCCACCACCTTTTTGTTTGTAACTGATTTAGTCTGAGCAGCTCTTTGTTTGGGTGTCTTGTGAAATATTTGTATTTGGCTTGTTAGTAGCTGGTTAAAATGTTTGTAATTCAAAATTAGTATTGCCAGGTTATATTTGTGACCAAGTGTTTGATTTGAGCCCTGTCTTGTGCTGACTGTAAACACTTTTGTAAGTTTCTGGCCCAGACGTTTTACTTATAGAAACCTTTGTTTTTGTTAATTTGGTTAGAGTTTAAAAGCATTTAGGTTGGAATCTTTCTTATTCAAGTTTTGTGAATTTGTTACATAGTTTTGGTTAAATACTACTTAGATTTGAATTGTTTGACTTAATTGGTTGTTTTACTGTTAGACTGCATTTTGTCAAGACGTTACATGTGTAAATCCTAACCTAAATGTAATTATTACTGTTAATGGTACCCTCCGTTTGTTTAAAACTGAAAAGACAATCACTTTTTCTTTTCTAAACCAATTCCATCTGGTTTAACGTTACTTCTCCTTTTCCCTGGCTGAGCTGGATTGTAACAGTAATGTGTGCACTTCACTGAATTCCAGCTGAATGATGCTCACCATCTTTACTACATCTTGAGCCTTTTTCTGAAACATGTTTGTATCTTAGCGCTGCTTTGGTTCCTTCATCTACTTTTCTCTTAATTTCCTCCAGTTTCTGGACTTTGCCTGTGTCTTTGGTTTCCCTCATTTTCTCAATCAGAAAATCCAAGTGGACATTAGTGGACACTGAATCAACCTTCAGGGCGGTCTGCTCCAGCCTCACAACATGATGGTAGGCCTCGTCAACTAGTTTTGACTTCTTTGTTGAAAAGTTTTTCATGTCCTCTTCAAGATTTTTCAAAAGACTCACGTTATTATCACTATGTATTTTATCACTTTTATATTTTCGTTTCACATCTGGTGGAGTTGTCTCAACTCTCTTTGTTTGGTTCTCATAAAACAGTGCAGTGGCCTTTTTTCATCACCTCACACAATGCAGGACTCCAGGCCATTTTACATCCAGGATGGTGACAGTTCTCCTCACAAACATTCCAAGTTGTGATGTATTTGAAGCTGTGCCCTCCCGGCACCCGTAGTGGAGTAGAGACGCTAGAGGCCGTAACGAGCGACACTGTATGTTGAGCATGTTACCCGGCTAAGCTACATTAAAAAACAACCCTGTTCACAGTCACTTTTGGTCGTCCTGATTGACTCCTAAACATAACATGGCGTGAGAAGATAAAGCGGACTGAAAGTATGGCGCAGTTTCAACCACCACCAAACCTCTGTTTGCAAGGCAACTTGGCGGAAAATTGGAGAAACTGGAGTCAACGCTTCAAACTCTTTTGTACTGCTAGCGGCGTCGCGGAGAAGTCCGAGAAAGTGCAATGTGCAACGTTTCTTCATGTCGCGGGAGAAGACGCGGTAAAAGTATACAATACTTTTGTATTCGAGGATGA
>NC_051435.1:24330236-24341485 GCF_001649575.2 Kryptolebias marmoratus | reverse complement strand
TACGACGCACCAAAGAGGATCTCTACCTTACGCTGTAAAGAAAAAGAAAACTGACAGATTTATGATCATATATTTGAGTTAATAATGAAATAATATATGGTTATTTATTTAAACTCATATTCTGGCCACATTATATAGAATTTTTGGAAAAAAATTTGACACCAAAATTATTTAGGGGGGCTTGAAAACATTTTAGGGGGGCCGAAGCCTCCCTAAAACAGGCCTAGTGACGCCACTGCTGGGGGCTAAGCCCCCCTTGTCCTTAAAACCTAGTGACGCCCCTGATGTGAGCACTATAGTTGGAGGAGCTACTTGCCTGAAAATAGGCTTAGTGCAAAGACTTTATGAAATTGAAAGAGAACAAGACATTCTCAAAGACTATAAGGATCTGTTTGATGGTCTTGGCTGTTTGCCAGGTGAACACCATATCCAAATAGACCACACAGTCACACCAGTTGTGCATGCCCCCAGAAGGACTCCTGTAGCCCTAAGGGACAGAGTGGTACAAGAACTACAGCGAATGGAAAAAATGGGAGTTATTACTAGGCAGACAGAGCCAACAGAATGGGTCAATAGTATGGTTACTGTGGTTACACCCAAGAAAATACGCATCTGCATGGACCCAAAAGACTTAAAGCAATAAAACGAGAACACTATCCATTGATAACAGTGGAAGAGTTTGTGTTTCGTATGCCAAACGCCAAATATTTCTCTGTGTTAGATGCTAATCAGGGATTTTGGCAGATCAAAGTTGATGAGAAAAGCTCCAAGCTCTGTACTATTAACACACCCATTGGACGATATCAGTTCCTGAGGTTACCGTTCGGCATTTCATCCGCACCAGAGGTGTTTCAGAGAGCCATCGCACAAATGATCGAGGATCTGGATGGTGTGGTAAACATTATTGATGACTTGCTGGTGTGGGGAGACACTAAGGAGGAGCACGACTACAGGCTGAGAAAGCTGTTGGACAGAGCAAGACAGTACAACCTGAAACTGAATAAAGATAAGTGCTTTATCAGGACAAAACAAATCAAATACATTGAACATACACTCACAGACAGTGGTTTGAAACCAGATGAGGAAAAAGTGAGAGCAGTGACACAGCTACCCCCACCTCAGGACAAAAAGGAGCTGATGAGATTCCTCGGTATGATCCAGTATCTTGCCAAGTTCATACCAAACCTGTCGGACACCAGTGCACCTTTAAGGAAGCTGATTGAAGGGGACAAAGAGTGGCACTGGGAGGATGAACAGGAAAAGAGTTTTAAACACTTAAAAAAGCTTGTCACAAACGCAAAAGTTTTTTGATGTTAACAAACCAGTGACTCTCTCGGTTGATGCAAGCTCAGAAGGAATAGGAGCAGTTCTACTGCAGGACGGACAGCCTGTAGCCTATGGATCACGAGCGCTAACTGACTGTCAGCAAAGGTACGCTCAGATAGAAAAAGAGCTACTTGCTATTGTCTATGGCTGTGAAAAATTTCATCAGTACATGTATGGGAAAGACATACAGGTTGAAAGTGATCACAAGCCGCTGGAGAGCATCTTTAAAAAACTCTATTGTAATTAAGGCGCAGCTGCGCTGGGTAGAAAAGTCCGTACCTGATCCCTTCGATGCCACAAAGTAGCCACTTTACCTCATTGAAGGCTGCTCGAGCCCGAGCAACCTTAGCAGTGTGATCCGGAAAAAATGATATATTAGTCCCGCTTCGACTTTAATCCGCTGGCGCTCCCTCGCACGACATAAAATGTCCAGACAGTCACTGTAGTAATGAAGCCTGCACACAATTACTCGAGGTCGTTCGCCTGGTTTGGGTTTGGGTTGAAGAGAGCGATGAGACCGGTCCACCAGCGGTTCCTTTTCCAGCCCGAGCGCTTCCTTCAGTAGCACAGCCACAGCGATAGGTGAGCAGGAGCCAGCACCCTCCTCCACACCGATGATCCTGATATTGCTGCGGTGTGATCTTGACTCCACTTGTCCACACACTTGTCTTCCAACATGGTGACCTTAGCCACAAGCTGCTCCAGAGTAGTTTTCATACCGGCAATGTCATCAGAGCAACCCGTGAGTGTGCTAATGTCGGCCAGTCGTTGTCTGCCGGCCCCTTCTCTCACGCGCGGTGGTTCACTTACGGACGGCTGGCCGACACGTCGGCCAGCTGTTGCTAATGTCGGGTCAGCTGTGAGCTACACACCGCTAACTCCGCGGAGCGCAAATATCCAATATCCAACTTAACTGCGACGTTTTGCGCAGTCCTCTGCTGAAATCTTTGTGGGCAAATGTGAAGCATTAGTGCACATTTTCGCTTTGGTCGCTGCTCCTGCATGCTCCCAGCATTCTGATGTTAACAGGAGGTGATGTCACGTCTTCTTCGTGAGTTATTTGGGGTTATTTGACAAGGCAGGGCGAGAATGGAGTCAGCACGAGTAGACAAACACAACGATTTAACCTTTTATTGGTTAACACAGGCTTGTTCTGGAATGTACAGAAAACAGCACTCACAATCTGTAGCAGGTCAGGTTCTGTCACTTGCTGGGGTTCTGGGCACTAGGTGACAAGAACAGATACTGCATCGAATGAGGGGGTTAAGCCGATGGAGCTCCAGATGTCTGTTGTGAAACGTATCGATTTGACATCTTTTATCTCCTTCAATATGTGTTTGGACACTTTACTGTGCAGTTCAGGTAGCGCCGTCGCCAACAAATATTTTTGGCTTACCATGTCGTAGTGTGGCTCCAGGTGGTTAATTAGCACCCAGAATTCCTTATCCCTGACAACTGAGAGCGGCTGCCCATTCATGACAATGAAGTTCAGTATGCTTTCAGTGATTTGTGGCCTGCACACTTTTATGTGGAAACTTTTCACCTTCATCTCCTTTAAAGTTAGCTGCTTCATGCCGCCTCCTTTTTGTTGATTCCGTTCAACAAACTCTGCATGCTCTTTAGGGTGAAATCTCTGGAGATGCTTGATTAAGTTGTTTTGTTATAGCTTGAAGTTTTAGGGCCACCCCTTGGAACAATTGCTGCACACGTATTGCACGTAGCTGTCGAATGTGTTGGCTGAGGTAGTGTGAAAAAGTTCCAGATGACTGATCCTTTCGCTCACTCCATTTTGAAAACAATCTATGCAAGTTTGCTAGCGCATGATGTCATGCAGAGCACCAAGAATAGAATTAGACTGAATAGATCTGCCTTTATGAATTGGTCACATTGTCACAGATACCCGATCTAGAATTTTTTTCCAATATCGGGACCGATACAGATATTAATAGGATCGGTGCATCTCTACGCCTCACCACAGAACCTCAGGGGAAGGAAAGGTGGCAGTCCAAGAGAACAGTAGAGAGGTGGATGCAAGTTCTTCAGGCAGCTGACCTCCCCAACATCCAGGCTGTTGTATTCTTTATCCTCAGCATCCCAACTTCCACTGGATTTATGGAAAGGATTTTCTCTCTAATGAAAAATAAGTGGACTGATGTGCGAAATTTTACTATTTTCCCTGTTCTTCCACTAACAAATTTCATGCCTAAACGCACACCCTTTCCCCTAACCTCTGTCATACATTCTTTTTCCACCCCTGTCAAGCGATGGGAAATGATCAGCTGCTTGTTACACTTTGTTACTTTTTTCTCCAACATCTGAAACAGGCCTTTGATGGTAGACAAGGGCGTTCCTCAATCAGTATCCCCCTAGACTTCTCTGCCTTCCCTTTTCCTCTTGCAGTCGAGCTTCATTGACACATAGGCAAACCATGAGTCAAAAAGTGTGTGTGTGTAGGTGTGTGTGTGTGCGTGTGTGTGTGATTGTTTGTTATGAATATTTCACGAACCACTGGGTGGATTTTACTGAAACTCTCAGAAAATAACCATTGGATGTACATTTAAAACTGATTAACTTCTGGAATCAACTCAATTCAAGATGGCCACCATTGCTAATTGACCATAGCAAACACAGTGAAACTAGTATTCTTTGAAGGAATTCATATTGTTTGTCTTGCATTCAATTATTTTAAACAAAGACCTCTTGTGATCTATTGGATGGCATCAGATTTTAGCACAGTATCTGTAAAATTATAGTTATAGCTATTTTTGTGTTCACTAATGATTTGTTGTTTCAGCCATCTTGGATCAGGTTGACTCCAAAAGTTAAGTTATGTACATCCAGTGAATAATTTCTGAGAGTTTCAGTAAAATCTATGCAGTGGTTAGGGTTAGGGTTAGGGTTATAATGTAGTCAATTTATAAATATTAAATCAAACTCTGGTGTGGTAGTAGCTGAGAGTCATCCTCAACACATACTCTAGGTGCTAACAGATAGTAAAAGATGTTGATTTAAAACTTTGTCATGCAGCACAGTGAATATGCATTCCATCAAAGTATGCTACTTTTATTGCGGTTTAGTTTTCATAGAACATATGAGCGGGAAATAAAATATAGACACATGTTGGATCACATATTAGATCTCATACTGGAGGAGCTGCAGAATCCCACACTGTTGGTCCTGATCAGTCAAACTGTTTCCTGCAGCTGCAAAACCAGGAACACAAAAGACTAAACTGCATTAGATCCGAAAGATTAGACCTGAAATTATAAAAGCAGCTCATTTGCTGCATCAAAAGTGCACACAACATCATCATCTGACTGAAATTAGGCACATTTAATTAACAATTAATGTTGTTTTATTTATTTATTTTTTTTTAAAAGATGTTGGAGGAGCTTTTGTGTCTGACTTTTAATGGTGGAGACAGAAAGAGAACATTATGTTTCTTTTACTGTCATGTTTTTTGATTCCAGTTCATCACTAACCTCACAGTCATGTAACATTTGTCTTCAAACAGCTGTGGTGTGAAACTTTGTGCCCAAATAAGAAGAGAACGTGTTCTCCAAACCTTAGGGAGCAGAAACAAACAAAAAAACTGACGAAGGACAAAGTTCAAGATGAAACGGAGCAAACACACAATTTGTTCAAACAGTCCAAAGACTCTCCTCTCCACCTGTGAATACACACAGGTGAGCTGCTTCCTGGAAACAGTGTGAACACTCAGCTCTGGTGGTGGGAGTGCTCAGCCTGTTAGAGCAGTTTGCTTTTGTTTTTTGAGAGGGTTTGCTGCAACGAGAATGGAATTGCCTGTGTTTCCATGTGTGTCCTCGTTTGTTTTTTAGCAAAAATGTCTCTGAAAAGTCTTGCAATATATCAATCTTTTCAGTTTTCTTTATTTTTGCATTTCATAGTGACTTTAACATTGATTTTGTTGAATGGTCTGACAACATTACTAACAAAAACATTTAAAAAAAGAGGAAAATTTGTGATAGTTTTGCTTCCAAAAAACAATACATGTATTTATTCGAACTAGATATAATAACCAGCTACAGTGCTGCAAAACACTGAACTTCAGAACCATCCTGATTGTTTAAATCTTTAATGGTAGTTCCTCTCCAGGCCAGCAGGCGGCAGGAGTTGTTTTATTTATTTTTTTGTTCCATTCAAAGCAGAATGTTGCGTTCCTCCTGCTTGTGTCTGAAAGTTTTCATATCTACAAATCATTTATAACCATACTCCATTTATTATTTTTTTTAGTCAAGCATTTCAGCCTTGACTTGGGGTGGATCGTGTTTAATGAAAGTTAGAGTGAAGAGACACAGAAAACCATCTCAGCAGGTTGGATTGGCTGTCAGCAGTGACTCAGCTGAATCACACAGGAAGTGGTCAGTTACAGGAGACTGGAGATGAGTAAGTCCCTGATTACTGAGAAAACATCCAGTAAATAGAGGTTAAAACTCAGGGCTTAGAGGCCAGCTCTCCCATTAAACTGAGGCAGCCCCCCTCTCCGAAGGATCTTTCCTCATAAACCTCCTTCAGCCACCACCGAGCCCTCCATGCCTTCAGGGACGTGCGGTCAGGGGAGGCAGGTGAGGCAGAGCCTCCCCTGTCATCATGACAAGAAAAAAAAATCATAACATAAAATGAATATTAATATTTGTCCACTGATCTTTATGTATGAGTAATTTTCGAACATTTTTATGGTCAAAATCGCATTTTTATAGTCAAAATCGCTGAAATTGCATATTTCCTGTTCTAATATGAGGGTGAAACGCGAGGTGCGGCAGCAACGAGCCGAGCCTCACCTCTGATTGCGCAATCCATCACAAACTGGGTTGATATATGCAATTGGCCCCTGCCTGTTGCCGTACCGCTGCATGTCCCCAATATAATGGTTTATATAGCCTGATTTTCCACAGTCTGGCTAATGTCTTTAACCATTTACGTTTAATGTTTGTTAGTGACATATTTGGTTTTGCTGAAGGGACATAAAACCGCGGTGAAAAGGCGAAGGGAGAGGCAGGCAGTACTCTGCCGCACTGAAGGGGGCGCACGTGAGCCAACGGGAGCTTGTTGCTGCTGTCCTTTCACGCAGAGGCCAGTGACAGTCACGTGCACTGCTGCCAGCCGTTAAGTTTTGTTTTGCTCCATCGGACTGCCAAAACGGTAATTGCAACATTTTTTCTTATCTTATCCTTAATACTACTATGTGTGCGCGTGTGTGCGCGCACAAGCGAGTGTGAGGTGAGTGAGTGAGGGAGAGAGAGAGAGAGAGAGCGAGAGAGAGAGAGAGAGAGAGTGTGTGTAAAGGACGCTGATGAGATATGAAATAACCAGTAGCCAATTGAATAAGCTACCCTTTTGGATTTTTATATCTGTAAATCTGACTCTCAGTGCCTCACCAACCATGAACCTCACCGCACGTCACTGCATGCCTTGTAATCAAAAAAGACAGTGATCATGATGCAACATTTTTGCACAGCTGAGACACATCTTTTCTTTTGCGTGTTTCTGTTTGAGGTGATTTCATGCTTCACCTGCTGAGATCAAACGAAGAGAGTTACAGGAAGCTCACATGTACAACTTCCCGAGTTCTACTTTCAGCATCCTAAATGCTCCAGATCGAGTGATTTAAAACCATCATATCACAAGACAACAGCTAATATTTAATCAAAACATCATATCATAATACTAAAACACATGAACTTCTTACTGTACACATGGAACACTATGATGAATTATTTGAACTGCAGATAAGGCATCATGTCAGTATGCAGGTTTTTTTGTGCCTTAATTTTATTCTAAACTGTAAAACGTGGGACTCATGCTGTTTTTTCAGACTCAAAGATATTTTGAAGTGGGGTTCTGTACAAAGGTTATAGACAAAGAAAAAATGTCTTATCTGTTGTAGATACAGTAGTTCTTTGAATGACCTCAGTTTGGAGAAACAGAGGTTAATCCTGACAGGACTGCCATGCTTGCGGCATGTCTGAGCAAGACCAGGGCAAAAGTGGATTTCTGTCATCTTAAAACAACTCAAATCTCCAAAATGTCATTGTAATTCATTCTAATGCTTTTTAAAATTACCTTCACACAGTTAATACCGCCGCCAAGGAGGTTATGTTTTCAGTATGTTGGTTGGTTTGCCCATTACTTATTAAGATTACTTCATAACTAATGAACAGATACTGAGGAAATTATCAGGAAATGTTAGGGTTATCACAAAAAAAGTGATCTGGTTCAAATTCTTGATCCTATAATTTTTTAATGACCCTATGGTCTAGGCGGAGATTTGCGCTCTTGAAGTGCTTCTAGTTTACATAGATTTACTTTCCAACAAAACATGCGTATATACTGTATTACATCTTAGTAATCCTCCAAATAAGAAGTGCGAGTAGCAGATACAAATCCTTCAAAGAAAGACAAGGCTTGGTTTTAAATAAGAAACTGAGTTTTAACTTCAGTTTTTTAATCATCTGCTGAATGTTAGATTCAAAGGAGAGAGATCATCAATCAGAATTCCTAAGTATTTTTATTCAAACACTAGCTCAGCCTCTGAACCCTTAAGGGTGGTGAGAAACAGAAGATTCAAAGACTTTGGTTCTGAGAACAACATACGTTTTTTTGTTATTTTTATTTTTTATTATTTTTAGCATTCAGAGTAGTTTGGAGTTGCACAGAGTGCTCTAGAAGAGATTAAAAGATTGCTGGAAACTGCTATCATCACCAGAAAAATGGAAATTACTGTTTGATTAAAACTGTGGATATGTCCCTAGAACTGGTCCCTGGGGAACTCCTTTAGCTACAAAAAGGAAGTTAGATGTGACGACTTCTGCCTTCACACATTGAGACCTGTTTAACAGATCATTTTCAATTTTGGCATGGTAGTAGCAGAGAGTCCTCCTCAACACATAGTCCGAGCACTAATTGACTACAAGAACACTGCTTTGCAAACTTTGCCATTAAGATTCGGAATCAACTGTGTCTGTTGGTTAGCAACATATTTTATGAACCACTGGGTGGATTTTAATGAAACTCAGTAAGTAATCATAATCATTATATTTACCTCTACAATTGAGTGCATTTTGAAGTCAGTCTAATTCAAGATGACCACTACAGACAACTGACCTTAGCTAACACAAAAATGACTATAACTCAGCCAATTTCTAAAGGTACTGAGATCAAATTTAGTGTGGTAACAAGTGAGCATCATACCATACACATACTCTAAGTGCTACATATTGCACAAGACCTTTGCTTAAAACTTTGGCATTAACTGTTTGAGTCAACACTCTTTGTCTGTTAACAAAATATTTTATGAACCACAGAGCACATTTTAATGAAACATCTAGATAGTATTTATTGGATGTACATCTATAACTGATTAACTTTTGGAGTCAACCCAAAACAAGATGGCTGCCATGGCAACTCAACATTTGCCAACACAAAAATGCCTTTATCTTAGCCAATCTTACAAATATTAAGCTCAAGTTTGATTTAGCAGTAGTAGGTCATTCACAACACAGTGTGAGATCTGGCATGTGGTCACACAGGTTTGACCGAAACAGCTACAACATCATCCTTTCAGTGGGCAATATTCATTTCTTAAAGGAATGCTAGGCCTAATAATATAGTAAGCTTTACACACAAAGGGCCATCCCTTGTGATGGGAAATAAGTTAACCCCTGGGTAACAATCTTCTCTTGTGATAATCATTCTTATACCATGAGACCAATTGATTCTTTTTCAGATTCTGGCATGTAGGTGCAAGGTCAGCACTCAGCTATTCAGCCTGGTGAGGGAAGTAATCTCTCCATCACAATCTATAAAGTGTAAGATAAAGCCTTTGTCCTGTTGTGAATAATTATTGAAATCACCCAAGTGGTCAGTGGCACCTTTAAATAGTTGATTTCACTGACTGGGATCTAAAATCACACAACGTAGCCACAAAAACAGGAGAAAAAAGGACCAGGGAGGAGAAGGAAACCTGATGTTCAGGGCAGAGATGCAGGTCACGCAGTGCAGCGTCATGTCACCTTAAATCCAGTGTTGTGACACCATCTGACACACGTCTCATAGAGGCACTTCATCTCTGGGCTGCTAGGGAGCAGTTCCAACTTCCATCATTGTCATCCTCTTCACACAAACACACACACACTGTGCAGTGAAGGTCAGCTAAAATGCAGGGTGCCACAGCTGCAGTAAGAGTATTAAGGGCCTAACATTGCTTGAAAGAATGCATATCTCCCACTGGCTTTCATGACAGAGTTTTAGACGAAGAACAGATTATGTTGAGAAATGATGAAGCTGTAGCCAGTTTGGTTAAATCTTGAAAATAACTTCATGCACAATCTCATGTAATACTATGATATCTTGCATGATCTGCTAGTGCTTGGAGTATGTGATGTGTAGGATTTTCAGCTGCTACTGCATCAAATTTTAGCTCCATATCTGTATTAATCACTGAGGTGAAAAGGCTCGGTGTGTTTAGATTCAGAGCAGACAGACACCAACGAAGTTTTAAGGATTTTATTGTAACTGTTTGGCTAAGAGAGACGCTAGCTCTCAGAACGACACGCTCTTCGTGCAGCAGGAGAGACCTCCAGGCAGGTAAGACCACCTGAGACTGTGGGCAGAAAAAGGGAGGTCTTTCGGAGCAGGGAGCAGGCTAACGGGAGAGTCCAGGAACAGGTGAAGTGTCAAAGCCAGGAGATCAGAGAGCAGAAGCCAAATCCAAATCGATATGAACCAGTAAGCAAAAGTCCAGTGAGTAGAAACAAGGTCGAGAGCCAGGGATCACAGTCAGTAGCGGTATCAGGCAAGGAGGAGGCAAAGGTCGTTAGTCGAGAGTCAGACAAAAGGTCAGGATTGAGGAATCAGGCATGGACTGTGGAATAACACTGGTCATCTACTTGGCAAACCGTTCAATAATCTGGCACTGACTCAGTGTGGAGGAACAGCTTAAATAGTGCCAGACACAGGTGAACAGGATCAGGATAATTGCAGTAGCATGAGACCAGGAGGCGTGGCAGGAACAGGGAAACTGCGACATGAGGTATAGCCATTTTTGTGTACACAATGGTTGATTAGTTGTGATGTCATTGGGTTGAGTTTAAAACTTCATGATGTACTGTATATTCAGTGATTACTTTCTGAAAGAGAATCTTTTTGCACTAATTTGAGGGTTTTTCAAAGTATTTTAGTGTCAGTTGTTCTTTACTGGTAAAGTCTTATCTCCAGAACAGGTTCTGTGGGCAACAAAGAAACTCCATCAACTTAAAACTTGAACGCTTCATTACAAAAAGAAAAACGTTTCTTTTTGTCTTACTACTTAGATTAGTGTGTTGTTACATAGAGGCTTCACACTGACTGCAGGTGGTTCAGGTTGAGCGCTGTGAAACCTGATTATAGAGATGGAGGTTGAGCCACAGTCGTGACAGTAATGTAGTTAAGGGGCTCTAAATGGAGCCTAACCAGCTCCTTAGGAAGCAAGTGGAGTTGGTAAAAGCCGATAAAGCCTGTTTTTTTTTTTATCAAATTACTGAAGTCTGAGTTCACATAAGGCCTGCTGATGGAGCAACACAAGGAGCTTGGTTTTCAAATTGGAGATCAAGTGTTTTTAAAAGGTTCTTATCAGTGAGGGTGAGATGGGTTAGAGGAGAGGGACCAGGTAACAAGAGGACAGCAACTAATTTGGGATTTTCACATCAAAGGAAGTCAGTTGAGGTAATTTAGGCATCTGATTAGAATGCCTGCTTAGCCTCTCCCTTTAGGGGTTTTCCAGGGCAAACCCAGAACTTGATGGAGAAATTATATATATATAAAAAAAAAAATTCCCTCCTCACCCTCTGCGGGTGGTCTCTTTTTCATCCTCTGAGCTCGGGTCCTCTACCAGAGGCCTGGGAGCTTGAGTGTTCTGCGCAGTA
>NC_051435.1:24294480-24328584 GCF_001649575.2 Kryptolebias marmoratus | reverse complement strand
GAGTGAGAACAATTTGCAAGCAATCCAGCTTACATCACATCTCAGCTTTAAAAGCTCAACTCCACACTCTGTATTTCTGAATTGAGAAAGCTCCTCGGATGAGAAGCGAAACGTCTTCAACTACAGAATAGAAGTCCAGTTGTTTTTGTTTTTTAACCTTTTTTGAATTTTTACCATGGCCTGGATAACTGAAAATCTACACCAGCATATTTAGAAAACAGTAGCATGGAGTCATGTAGGACCACCGACCGTGATGGCCACCTAGAGCAATTCTCCTGTTGAATCACTCTGTAGGGATTTGGGTTTTTTCCTGTGTTTTGTTTTTGTTTTATTCTTATTTAGTTTGCTGGTTTGTGTTTTGTTATGTGTTTTCACTTTCTCCTCCCTCCTCAGTCTATCTCTGTCTGTCTCCCTGCCACTCCCACCTACACCTGTCCAAGTTTTGTAATCATGTCACCTGTTCCCACTTACCTGATTATCCTAAGTGCTTTAAAACCCGGTCACTTTCTCTATTACTCCGCTGGTCCATTGTTGTTTGTTTGTTGATGTTTGTTGTTTGTTTGTTTCTGTCCTGCCCGTTCCCGGTCCTGTGATTTCCTGTGCCTGCTCGTATTTCTGTTCTTGTTTTAGTTTTGATTTAGTTTATGTTTTTATTTTTTTGCTGCCATGTCAGCTTTTTGTTTTGTTTTTTCTTTAGTTTAATAAATTAGTTTCTTTTTAAAATGAGTCTGCACTCTGGGTTCGTCTCCGTCATCTCCACCGTACATGACACACTCACTTTTCCATGAATATTTTTAGGTGTGAGTCTTTACTTTCTACTGCACAGCTGGAGGTTCAAACATTGTGTGGATAACTGGAACTTTATCTGACAAATAGACTGCAAAATGTCATCTCAAAGACAGTAGCACAAACTTATACAGGGTTATATATTTATATCTGACCAATGTACTTGAACACCTAACTTTAACCTTTAAACTAATCTCACTTTTTATTTATTTATGTATTTGTTTTATTTATTTATTTTGTGTGTGTGCAGAAGTGGAAGATTGTATGTCTATCGATCAGTGGAGGACGTGGAGGATCTTTACATATTTGGGTTTTTGATAACAGGATTTCTGCTGTTTGTATTAGGCAGTTATCCGACATACCATCAAATTCGTTTGATGGGTTCGGCGATCTACACTCAGACTGTGATGTTATGGGAGCAGAATCGCAAGTTGGATGCGATCCTTTTACACGATCGTAGGCTAAATGCGGTCCCTGGACTCAGGAATGAAATGGGCTAAATCTTGGAGAAAGTTGCTCGCTCAGAACAGGCGGAATGGACCAGGAATTTGTCTGTTTGGATTCCCCATTGAGAAGTATCAGCAAGACTTTCAAGGCAGATGGAAAACATAAGTCGGCCTGACCCAAAACAATTATCGTTATGTGAATCTGGCTCCCTATGCTGGCCGTGTCTGGCCAGCTATCTTCAATTTCTCCCTGGATTTTATATAAACAAGATGCTCTGCCCCCTCCCTTGCCTAAGGACATCTGTGGATCTGCTCTGGACTGGCTGATAAACATTCCACCATATTATCAAAGACAATGGCCTCTGTGACGTGATTCATGGACTTCTCTACAACCACACACACACAGACACAAATACAACACACACCACACCATCTTCAACCGTCTCTACACACAGATCTGTTAGTGCTCAGAATATGTGTTGGGGATGACTCTCAGCTATTCCCACACCATATTTTAGCTCCATATCTGAAAGTTTAGCGTAGTTACAGTCATTTTTGTGTTAGTAAATTTTGATAAGCTGAGCTCACCATCTTTAATTGGAGTGGCTCCAAAAGTTAATCAGTTGTACATGTACATTCCACGATTACTTTCTGAAAGTTTCATTCAGATCTGTCCAGAGATTCATGAGATAATTTGCTAACAGATAAAACAAATGCACATGCAAGGGCAGCACATGATAAGCCTTATCTGAGATGCAGCATTGAGTTCTGATGTTTGGATTGATTTTCCTGTTCATTCAGAGTAATTCTCCAAATTTAACATCAGTAATGAGATGCATATTGCTGTTTTGTCATAAAACATTCAGACCTAATGGTGATTTGGAGCTGACGGCTGAATGGGAGCTGTGGATAGTTAGAAGGCCTTGTTCTCATTGACACTTTTTTAGTGATTTCTGGACTTATGCCACTGCAACAGTTTGTTTCTGTGTTTATGACACATGTTCACACTTAAGATATCTTTTTAGTCTTCCTTCCCCAGCTCACCCGAATCTCTGCATGCTGCCAGGATCCTGTAGTGGCAGCACAGTGCCTAATTCTGCTGAATTACACTGCAGCTTCTGATGTAAATTTAAAAGGTTGGTTTTTTTTTTGTTTAAATAAAGCTCATGTTTTGGCTCACAGGCTGGTTCAAGGGAAGTGTGACCGGAGAAACTTTGAGGGCTTCCAGTTTCTCGTCTGCACAGGCTGGATTAGTTTTACTGCGAAAAGAAGCTGCTGAAAGAACTAATTATCTTCTTACAAACTGATAACTGGCATGAAGCTAATTTCTGAATGATGTCCTACATAGAAAATGTGACTCTGAGCCAACACTTCTGCAGAATATTATACTGCATGTCCAACCTGTTTATATTCTAAAGAGGGTTCTCTCATTTTGTTGCCTTACAAGGAATATAAAGGGAATTTGGTGGGGTGTATATTTCTTAATTTATATGAACATAATTACTACTTTGAAAGTCTAAAATATTGTTTTAGGAAATAATGAACAAGAAAAAAGACAAACAAAAAAACTTTTAAAAAACTGGTCATGCATAACCTCTCCTTTTGCTTTTGTACAACCTTTAAATCAAAGTAGAGATTCTCAGTTGGATTGATGTCTGGACTTTGACTGTAACATTTAGCTGTTTCTCCTTAAACCACTGCAGTGTTGCTTTAGTTGTGACTTTATAGTCATTGTCCTGCTGAATCTCCGTCCCAGTCTCAAATCTCTGAAATCCCCTCAAGAATTTCTGTGTTTTGCTCCATCCGGCTTTCCTTAGACTCTGACCAGTTACCCAGTTCCTGATGATGAAAAGCATCCCGACATGATGCTGCCACCATCATGCTTCACCGTGGTGTTCTCAGCATGATAAGAGGTGGTAGATTTAAACCACAAAGGACCTTTTTCTTTAAAACCAAAGAGTTCAGTTTTATTCTCATCTGACCACAGCACCTTCTTCCATATGTTTGGGGAGTCTCCAATATGTCTTTTGGCAAATTTGAAACAGTCTGAATTATTTTTTTAAACAATGTCTTTTACCTAACCACTCCTCAGGAAGTATGGACAGATCCTCCCATCTCTGCAGAAGAGTTGCAGCTCCATCAGGGTTATTTTGGGGCTCCTGAAATTTTCTCCTCTTTACCTGGTCCATGGGTTTTGGTGGAAAAACCTTCTGTTGGCAGGTTTGCTGTGCTTGTATATTTTTTCTATTTCCTAATAATGGATTTAGTGGAGCACAGTGGGATGTTCAGGGTTTGGAATACTTTTTATAACACAACCCTGATCTTTTTTTCTCCACAAATTTGCCTCTTATCTGTTTGGAGAGTTCCTTGGGCTTCATGATGCCTCTTGCTTGGTGGCAGCCTGCACGAATTAGTGATGTTGAACTAGTGATTATTCTGTGGTCTATCAGAACATAATTATTATTGCCTGAACAACGTGTTTTTGTTACATACATATCTTGGTTGCATTTGATTGTATCAGTAGTACATGAACAAGATGTGTTGTATAGAAACATAAAGACAAGCCTCTTCTTCTTCCCATAATGCCACACTTCCTGCAGGGGCTCCCATTCACTGTTCTTGACAGAGTGGGAAGTAGGTGCATCGCACCATTAACCTGAATGTCAAATATCGTGTGTAGCAGGGCACCCTCTCTCAGCAATATATGCAGTTGTCGTTACTGGAGTGTGGGATTAACACCTCACACACACACACCCATCCTCTGCAGACAAACCACGTCCACAAGAGCCAGAGGTCAGAGCAGATCTTGGCCGAGCCCTGACAGGCGGGCTCCCTCATGTGCAAGGCGTCATTCAGAGGCGCAAAACCTGTCAGATTTCTCTGCTTCTGCCCATGAAGCAAGGACTGATGATTTCTGGTTATCTTGCAGTTGGATTGCAGCATCTCATTTCTGGTCCTACAAACACTCTATGTTTCCCTTGTCTTTTTTTTTTTCCTTTTGCATATTCTTCCTTTGTTTCAACAAAAGAGGACAGGAGGAGTGTTTTGTCTCTGAAGTGTTGTTATCTGTGGGGGTGAAATGTGTGATAAATCTTTCACAGTCCACCAATCCATCTCGCAGACAATAATAAGTGAAGATGCGCTGAAGTAAAAGACACCTTGCCTTCGCTCGGTGCTACACACTCTCGTTCTCTGCAGCTCGGCTGATACTCGGAGACTCTGTCTTTTTGGATCCGCTCAGCTCTGTTGGTTGTTGCATGTCTCCAACACAGAGAGTGACTCATTAGGATGCCTCTCTGATGGGAGGGAGTCACTGTTAACCAAAGTTCTTCCTCTTATGCACTCACTGAGGGGGGTTGTCCTGTAAATCAGACACCTCAGAGCCCTGTTATCCTGGTGGGGAGTGAGGCCACGGCCAGTGGCAGCTCAAGGACCAGCTGATGAATTCAGCGGCTTCTTGTCTCCACACTCAGCACAACACTGTCACTGTCTTTGGAGATTACACAGGGATAAATTGCCTGTCAGGGAAGATCACATTTGGGTGTGTGGGCTGAGCAAACTGACTGTCTACTTTAGCAAAGAGCAGTCACGGGAGAAATGAAAGAAATATGATCTGCCTTTTTTTAATATTTTGCTACAAAGGTTCTTTGTGCAAAATGGTTTAGACTTAAAATAAAAGTTTTATTTTAACCTGGTGTAGATTCTCAGTCATCCAGGCCATGGTAAATTCAAAAAAAGTTAAAAAACAAAAACAACTGGACTTCTATTCTGTAGCTGAAGACGTTTCGCTTCTCATCCGAGGAGCTTTCTCAATTCAGAAATAGAGAGTGTGGAGTTGAGCTTTTAAAGCTGAGATGTGATGTAAGCTGGATTGCTTGCAAATTGTTCTCCCTCTCCTAACAATGGAGGCTCGTTAGAATCCTTGTTTGTCTGACTCACTGATGGGCCCCTCTGGTCACATGAGTGCAGGTGTTGATTGGAGTGAAACTGACTGGGGATCAGGCCTAAAGCTCCATTATATGTTTTTGAAAGCTGAAATCTGAGACCTCCTCCTCTGTTTAGTGTTGGTTTCTCCCTTTTGACATAGATGGCTTCTTTTACCCCCCTCTCGAACCATCTGTCTTCTCGGTCCAAAATATGGATATTTTGGTGCTCAAAGGTGAACCACTGAGTCCTGTCCCGAAGAGGTAGCTCTCCTGTGTTGAGCCATGTGTCTGTGGAGAGGTTGTTTGGTTTCTCCAATATAAAGGTCTGAACATTCTTCACTGCACTGAACCGCATACACCACTCCGCTGTTTCTACTGGCATCTTTTGGAGCTCTCATTGACCTTGTCTTTTGTGGACACACACTGGTAGCAAAACAAAACCCACTTACCTTCAAACCTAACTGCCTGGCTCCTTGGTCTCTCGGACCCCCCTGCCTCACCCTAAAAACCTATAACAGAAACAAAGACAAATAAGAGTAAAGTAAACAGAATAATTCTAAATCAAGTTTGAAAATCTATTCATGGATACTCATCTCTGCAATTTTCCCGTTTCGTGGCTTCACCTGTACATTGGACCATTTTGTAAATATTGTAAATAAATGGTTAATTCCTGGGTTCAGGGTTTTATGACTGCATAGCTGCAACTATTACTACAATCCAGAATCTTCACAAGTGATTTTGTAATCCATCAAATTCACACACCTCACTGTGAGTTTTCTCTACAATTCCTTCAACAATAGAAAATTTTTTTGTTTTGAAAATGTTTTTTAGACATGATCACATTAACCCCAGTGACGTTTCTCATAGTCCGCTAACTTGCTCTTGCTCTCAGTTATTCATTTATCTACAGAAATACACTCTTTAAAAGGTGAATGGCCACTTTGAACTCTTCCAGGGTGAGAAACGGTGGTTTGGTGCTCTGGGACTTGACACAGTGAAACAAATATGCTCACCTTTGTCTGTGGCACGTCCTTTGAGAGTTCGTGGTTCGGTCAGGTTTGTGGTTTAGACCAAAGTCCCTGCAGAGGAAAGACAGAGATTCTAGCAGGTAGAGAGAAGCGTCGTTGCTGAGGTCACTGACAAATTACACCCTTCACTCGTAGAGAAAGCTGAGCTCTTGGCTGGGAGAATGCGCTCTTGGCCTAGATGAAGGGAAACCTGCTTTGTGAGTGGAAGAAAGGCTCCTGAAAGCAAAGTGACACCTGTCTCATACCCAGCTGTGTGTGTTGAATTCTTCGTCATGGCCAGAACAGAAGAAAAGTTTCACACTTTACATCCAGAGGAGCTAATATGATCAACTTTGTCCTTCCTGGCTCCTCCGACCTATACTGCATTTGATTAAGCACAGTGCCTTTGACAAGATTGTTCACTTCTGTGCACTGACCATTAATAAAGTATTGATCCGCTTCTGTGAGTAGACCTGCTGCAAAATCACAACCAAGAAATCATCTGCTGTCTTCTTTCTTAAGATTTTTGTCAGAAATTATTATCACCCGCTGGCAAAGGGCAATAATGTTTTTGCTTCTGTCTGTGAGTGCGTGTTTTTTTTCTGTTAGCAGAATATCTCATATAACACCGGATGGGTTTTAATGAAACCCTTAGACAGTAATCATCGGATGTCCATCTAGGACTGATTAATTTTTGGAGTCAACCCAATTCAAGACGGCTGCCACAGCCAGCTGCTCTTAAAAACCAAGAAAAAATAATAATAATAACAAACAGCTTTAATTCAGTTTTACAGATAAATGTGGTCGTAGCTGAGACTGAACCCCAGTTGGAGCAAGATTTTTGTTTCAAACTCAGCTCTGTCTGTTAGCAAAATAGTTCATGAACTACTAGATACGTTTTACTTCAGCTTAACCATGAATGATCATGAATAATCACATAATCATCACAATTGTACCTCTACAACTGATTAACTTTAAATCAATACAATTAACAATGGCCACCACAGCTTTTCAACATTATACAACACAAAACATGGGTATATCTCAGTCAATGTTACAGATATTGAGGTAAAATTTGTTGTGGTAGTAGCTGAGAGTCATTTACAAGACATACTCTGAACAGATCATCTTGTGATATCGCATGAGATCACACATAACAAGGTTGGACCAAAACAGCTACAACTTTATCATTTGCTAACACAGGATGATCTCAGTCTAAAACTCTGCCATGATAGATGGTGGGTAATGTCCATTTTGCCAATGAACGCTCCCCCTTTAAGTTGTTTATGCACCTAAAGAGCCACTAAATATATTGTGGTTCTTTGTTATGTGAACCACATTTTTCTTTAAAAAATAAAAAGCAAAACCCAGTATTCATGTTTTTAGATAATTTTTTTTTTATTGATTTTCTAAAAGAATTAAATCAATTATACTTCTTTTAGATTTTGGATGTGTTAAGGAATACAGTAGGAACCCTATTTTAAGTTTATTACTGAGAATAAAGCATTTTTCTTTTATCTATCTATAAGTTTTAAAAAATAGCCAACAACAGGAACAGATAAATGGAAGAAAGCAAATAAAAAAAAATAAAAAGTTGCTTTCCTTGAAGGAATGTATGTTGCTTGATGCTTTGCGTGCCAAATGTTTTAAACACACATGTAATGCCTGTTGGTGTTTATGTGTTGTGAAGGACTCTCAGCTATTACCACACCAGCTATTACCTCAATGTCTGTAAAACTGACTGAGTTATAGCACTTTTTGTGTTTTCTATGGTTGATTAGCTGTGGTGGCCATCTTGAATTGGACTGACTCAAAAGGTTAATCAGTCATGGATGGACATTCAGTGATTACTTTCTGAGAGGTTCATTGCTTGTCTATCCAGTGGTTCTTGAGATACTTTGCTAACAGACAAACAAACAAACAAACAAACGCACACACACACACAGACAGTTACATGATTGCTCATGGTTATGAAAGGCGACATGAGATCTGAAAATCAAAAGCGTGACAAGACTGTACTGCTCTGATCTCAGAATTGTGGTATCACTGTATTGCATGTGATTTTACATTAGGGATAAAAATAAAATAATAAAAAAAAAACATTTGCTGCATTCTGCTGTCTTTAGAATTTAAATTAAACCTGTTTTCATCATTACACCTTCTTATATAGCTTTCCCTGTAATGAAGTTGTTCATCTTCAGAGCTCAGGGGTCTGTGAAAGCTACCAGAAGCACCATGTACTCTAGTCTAGTCCATAAAGGTTTTACTTTAAGTATAAGGGGCCATTGCTGAGCGATTTTTATTAGAGTAGGGATAGTTTTAAAGACTTCTATGTTATGCTGCACTTTTCTGAGTGTTCATAAAGATCAATGCAGAGAAAATGTTACAATTACCCTGACTGTAAGTCACAAGATTAATGATAATGTACAGATTATGGGTCTTTCAGCTGGTTGGTGTTACATATGATGTAATATCTAAGACACAATGTTATTTTGTCTTCTAAAGAAGCTAAGCGGACTGTCACTGAGATAGTCTTGCAATATGTGGTGAATGATGCAAATTTTCAATTTGTGCCAAAATGAGCAAGAAACTCCAACACTGTTTGGAGTTATATCATTCCAACATATGTACATAGTTCACAGCAGAAACATTATTTAAAGTTTAAATGGGTCACAGACAGTTGGACTTTGCATGTCTAAACCTGCATTTTGACATCCTTAACAGTTTTTACTAATCTGCAGTTTAAGTTTTATGATTTTTGGAGGTTTTACTCCAGAACATTTAACTTATGTCAGACTCTCTAACTTTTGAGGTGTCTTGACTTTCTGAAGGTTTTACAAACTATTCTAATGCCCACAAACTTTACACTTCTTATTAAATTTATACACCAAAACATAAGCATTTTTGGCCTGTTTCATCCAGTGAACTCAAGAATTTCTCTTCAAAACCTGAAATGAAAGGTAATTTTAAATTGTCATATCTCTTACATAAAACACTATTGACACATACATGTGGCATAAATGTTTGCTTCCTGGCTTACCAGTTCCAGTTCCTGATTGGTTGGCAGACTAATCATACTCAGCTGCAGCAGATCAGGATCATCAGTGCTTGCTATCCTCAGCAGACCAGAAATCCAGGCAAACCAACTACATTGGTGCAGAACTCTTAATGCTTTCCAAAAGTTCACGAGCTGCGGGTTCTGGTGTTTTTCCACATACACATCTCTGGCAGCAATTGATATAAGAACGCACATCTTTTTTCATAACTGGCCAATAGAAATGCTGTCTTGCAAGAGATAGAGTACAGTCTTGTCCTTGATGCCAGGTCATGAATGCCAGACAGGGCTTTGTCTCGTAAACAATGGGGTAGTACAAATTGGAACCTTTTAAGCTTGGTATAGGGATCCTTTGTCACTCTGTACATCACACCATCACGGACTTCCAGCTTATCCCACTGTTTCAGCAGTCTGTTGGTAATCAAGTCCCTGCCAAGTCTTTCTCGTCTAGACAGTCGTTTTCTAGCAGCAACAAAGGGCAACACCTTAGAAATGATTGGGTCCTGTAGTTGGCTGCACTTCAGTTCCTGAACGGAAAACACAGGGAGTGTTTCCTGTCCACCTTGCAGTTGCTGAGTAAGTTGCATCAAGCACAGAGCTCTGGATTCTGCACCCTCAATCCAGTCATGGTGGACTTGACAAAGAGCTCTGACTTCAGCTGTGCCATAATGACCCTTCAGTGAAGGCTGAAACACTGGTCTATCAGACTGGGACTGACAGCCGAATGTGAAGATGTTCTGCACAGAACCTTCATTGACCTTGTCAGCTTCTCGTGTCAGGGACAGATATGACTCCTCCAACAGTCTACGGCTGATAGGTTTTGCAAAGGGGTCCCGACTCAAGACATCGGCAACCACATTACTCCCTCCAGGCAGATGTTTTAGGTCAAAGGAGTATGAAGAAAGTTTTGACACCCATCGGATCACACATGTATCAAGCTTCGGCTTCATCAGGAGGTAGGTAATGGGGGTTATTATCCGTCCAGATGGTAAAACTATGCCCCTTCAGCCAATGGCTGAATTTTTCACAGACACTCCATTTTAGAGCCATAAACTCCAACCTGTGGGCTGGGTATCTTTGTTGTGATGCACTGAGGGTGTTGCTCGCAAAGGCGACAGGTCGTGCTTTGGATTCTCCTCGGGGAAATGGCTCATCAAAGTCTGGATGGGCAAGCATGACACATTCCAATAGCATGGTCTTCAACTTCTGAAAAGCATGTGCACATCCCTCCGTCCAGTCATCAGGTGTCAGTTTACGATAGGTGCCCTGGAATCTCCTGTCCTTAGCTGCCCGTCCCCTCCTTCTTTGTCCTGCAGTAAGTGCAAACAAAGGTTTTGCTATGGAAGAGCAGTTTGGGATAAAATGTTGATAGTAAAACACCATGCCAAGAAAAGACTTGATTCTTTTAACAGATAGAGTACAACCATCCTCTTCCATGAGGTCTGATGTTGACATCTTGGTGATCACCTTCACTTTTCCTGGGTCCACAGACAAGCCGTTGCCATCAATGACATGCCCTAGGAAACTGACCTGTTTCCGCATCAGATGGCACTTTTTGGGAGCTAGCTTGAGGTTGTTTTCTCGTAACCTTAGGAAGACCATCTGTAGGCTTGACAGAGCCTCATCCTCTGATGGTGCGAACACAAGCAAGTCATCCAGATAGCACAAGAGCTTTGTGAAGTTCATATCCCCAAATATTCAGATCATCATCCGCATGAATGATGCTGGACTGTTGCAAAGACCTTGCGGCATGCGATTATATTCATACAGTCCAAGAGGGGTCGTGAAAGCCGTGTACTTCTTGTCTTCTTCATGCATGGGGATGTTAAAAAAACCTAAGGTGAGATCCATCGTGCTAAATAAGCAGTTCCCTCCAAGCGCAGCCAAAGAGTCAGACTGGTGAGGCATTCAGCCACCTGAAGTCGTTGCAAATGCAAAGTCCACCATCTTTCTTCCATACCATCACCAGCGGGGAGGCATATTCACTTGAAGACTTCCTGATGATCCCTTTTTCCCACATGTCATTCAGTGCAAGCCTCAATTTCTTATAATGAGCAGGGGAAACTCCGGTATGGCAACCGGAATGTTCCTCTACAGCCATGTGCAGTCCTTGAAAGACACTGAAGTCCTCAACTGCTAAGCATGGTGATACATCAGCCAACTTGCAGTTCTGTTTCAAGGTTACAGCTTTGTCAGCTGGGTTCACTATTGTCATCAGCACCCATCTATCACCCCAAAGTGGTGTGATGAGTCAACCGACAAGAACAACCCTTGGTATAGCTTTTGAGTAGGTGGGTTCTACAATGATAGTACTTCCCGCTGACATGGGAATGTTGGCAGGAAGCCTTCCCCAGACTAGATGTTCATGTCTGGGAAGCAGGGTCACAGCTTGAGTCAACTTCACAGTGCCAATTTTGTCTGGAACCTCGGCACCCCTCCAGCCTTCAACATTCGTGAACACTGACAAAAACAGTCCAATCTCTGGGTTAGAGGCAAAGTCATGTCGAGATGCAATGTTCCAATAGTTCTCACCCCCTTTCAGAACATGAATGATGTGTTTAATAATATTGGAGCCCAAAATGAGATCATCCTGCTGACCAGGTATGACCAAGGTGGGTACACTACAGGAAACCCCATAGAGCTGCATCTCCAAGTGATAAAACCCTTCGGGCTCAGTCCGCATACCCCCACAGCCCACAAGAATTATGCTGTCTTGGGGATGCTGCTTGTCAGGCAAAACTCCAGCAACACGCAGCTTCTCCACTGCATGCTCACTAATACTGCAAGCCATTGAACCAGTGTCTAGCATGCCATTAAGCTGCACAGAGTGACCGATGATGACAGGGGTCATCAGCTCACTGAATGCCTGAATCTTATGTGCTGCTTGAATGATTACTTTGGATCCCTTAGGTGCAACGGCACAGCTAGCTTCATAGAGGTCAGTCAAATCACAGGTGTTGGAGAGGGATTCCTGTGCAAAACCCACTCCACCTCCCCCCAGGCATGGGTATTCTAGTTTAACCGTTGGTTCGGCTCAGCAGAGTTGCTTTCAGGTTGAAGTCTCTGCTGTGCAGACTGCTGAGGGCAATCTCTCTTTCAGTGGCCTGGGGACAGACACTTTAAGCAGCGATTTTCCCATCTACAGTGATTCAATGTAGAATGGTCTTGAGAACCACAAGTCCTACAAGCCCTCTGCAAAGGATGAGGTGCAACACCTCTGTCACTCTGGGTTCTAGACACCTGGTCCTGTTGTAGCACTAACCTGTCCAACAGGTTTACCAGGCTTCTCAGACAGTCACTATCAGCGCCAGCAGCCAACAACGCAGCAGGTGGAGGGAGCCTAGGCTGTCTAGCTGGGTCAGTAATGTCTGAAACAGGACTGTCAGTCTTATGTACATGACATTGGGATTGTACCTTGTGCACTGTGGAGTTCTCTCTGGGCTGCTGAGTGTGTGAGGCAGTCTGGGATTTCTTCCCCATCATATGTTCATCCAGCCTCTCTTGGATCTCGCTCGTCAACCACTTCTCCGCAGACTTAAATTTGAAAACACTGGCAACAGGTTTGTCAGGGCAGTGTTTAATAAACATCATGCTCACCTCGTGTTGTGGGTCATCGATCCCACGACCCTGTCTTTTAAAGCATTCATCTGCTACATCCATCATTTTGTTCAACCGTATCCAGTACTCCATGGCGTCCTCGCCAGGCATAGGCAGTGTGTTGTAGAAATCCTCCAGTGGCATACTGGAGTAGGTCAGCTTACTGAAGTGTCTTTTTAAGATGTCAAAGACTAAATGAGGGCTTCTGACATGATCAATAGACTTATCATTACGCAGTTTGAGCCTCACCACGCCCGCCGCCTTGCCCATTAGCCTTGCTAATATTTCTTGGGAATGTTCATGAACAGAGACAGCTTTTTTTTTAAGTACAAAGACATGAGACTCTCCCATTCATGTACTGTGAATTTGTCTGAGCCATCACCCCTAAATATAGGTGGCTCTTTTGCATCAGAGTACATAACAAAGCTCACATTGGGTGGAACTTCCTCACGTGACAGATTGGAAGCCCCTGTGCTACATAGGTTCTCAGCAGAAAGTAGCTGAGCTCTAATAGAATCACCCAGTTTCTCAGCCAACCGAGTAATAAGAAAGCCTAGATCTGTATTCTGCTCAACCTGATTCGACACAGGCTGGCTTAAAATCCGGGTTGAAGTAAATTGTGGGGTATCAAACGTAGTATCCCTCTGTCCTGGGGTTCTGGGTTCTGGTGTCAGGTTAAGAACTCCCCTCTCCATACCAAATTTGTACGGGCGAGCCACAAGATCTGGGTCCCCACCCTTAACAACGTAGGTTTTAAACTCAGCCATGACTCCCAAGCTGCACACACAATGTTCAAATGTTGAACAAAACCAAAAAGAATGGTGACAAGCCAAGAACAAAACAAAAACAGGATTGGTTACCAAATACTAACAGATACCCAAAATAAACACTGGAAGATAGGAAATAACTTCCAATAACATAATCAATACTTTGATTATAGTAAAGCGAGTCCCACAGAAATACCTCAACGGTGTGAAAAGGAAATAAAAACAAAGCTTAAACAGCTTCCCACGGTGGATGAGCTGATGTCCGTCTCCAAATAAGATCCAACAGAAAGGTCACGGCACCATTGTAACGGGCGTTCTGCGTTGTGTTCTGATAGAAAGGGGAGTCAGACCACGAGTTGCTGGTTGATGTTTATTGCAGGTCGCTGACTGTGGCCTGCACATATGGAAATGAAAATGTTCTTTAACATGCAGCATTCACAAGAGTCTGAATTCCCCTAGCAGATAAGCACATGGAGAAACCCTATTAGCAACTATTAGCAATATCTGCTCTAAAAAAAAATGTTCTTAACTTGTCAAAAAGAATACTCCTCTGCATGTATTAAAACATACCAACATTCACAGCTACATATATTTTCAACTATCTTACAGATTTAACAAAACGCAAGCTTAAACAAGAGCAAAGAAAATTCCCTACCTCTTCTCAGGCAGCCTAGCGCCAACTGAGAGCGATACAGCACCGACCTCACTAGACGCTCTCTCAAAGGGGCAGTACAGGTACTACAGGTTTGCCGAAATAAATAAAATAATAACATTCTTAAAATATGACAAAAAATATCCGATTCTTTAGTGTTACACAGGATTTGGTGAAATTTCAAACATTGTATTAAAAAAATAAAAGCACATTTTCAAAAGTTGTTACATTTGGAATATTCTGCTTCCTGGAGCACATCTGATCTGTGTACCTTGCTGCCCTCATCGAAGGAGTTCTCTCTGAGTCACTCACCTGATTGGATCCACGCTGTGCCTGTCTGCCTCCACCAAAGAAATAACCTACCTGTGGAACATGTACCTGTGAATACTTACCTCCGTGTCTGGAATCAACAAAGCTGGATACAACGTTCTGTAAATACCCACCACTGGATTCCTTACTTCACCCTCCTCTGTGTGGAACTCACTTCCTTTATCAGTAAGCACTGGACCTTTGCTACAATTTGTAAGAACAATCTCCCTGCTGACCTCCACAAATACTTACCTGTTACCTTCCTTTCCAGATCCGGTCCCGCTCCTATCCTACACTGTAAATAAAACCACTTACCTTATCTTGTCGTCTCCTGAGTCTGTTTGTTGCCAAGTTGCTCACCCTTGACTAATTCTGTGAAACCTGATAATAAAAATGACATGTGTGACCACAATTAGTTTCCACCACTTACAGTTAAACATTTTCTTCATTAGAACTTATACAAACTAAAAACTGAGCCTCAAACAAACTTCTGCTCTCTAAAAACTATATCTGTCTGCCTGTCTGAGGGATAGTGCTACGTATTCCCTCTGCTCCCCAGAAAAAAGGTGACGTATTCAGCAAGTTCTTATTTGTTATATTATTTAATACTGTCAAAAAAATAGAATTTTTAGGTTAATCTATGCAGATTTGTTTACCGTTTCTTGTCCAAAAAACCCTAAAAGACAAACAGTAAGAGGTTTTAACCTAGAGTTTCAACATAAATTTTGTAGATATTCTTAAAAAGAGCCAGGATCTGTCACAGCTTAGATTATGACAAAAGTAAATGTAAAACTACTACTACTACTTACTGGGATTTTTAGAAGTTGACATTTGTTTGATTTTTGGGCAGTAGCTTTATTAGTTCCACAAAAGATTTCTCAAAAAATATGTATTCGATGATCAAATTTTGCTAAAAGCAAAGATTATGAAAAGCTGTTCTTGCTCTAAATGTTCCTTTGCATAGATTTTTTTCCCCCATTCGTATCTTGTGATTCTCATGTTTTACATCCAGCACCTGTGGCCCAGTTTTATGTGAAGGCATATTTATTAATGTCTCAGTTTGGAACATGTGAGGTAAATAAAAAATAAAACTGGATGTGTAAATTTTTAAAAATGAGCTGCCCTTTGCTCTGCGTATCACTGATACACCAACATTTGACCCAGGAATGAATACAAAAGTTGCCTTGAAGGTACACTCTGTAATTTGGAGACTGTCTTTTATCTGGAAGCTGATTAAATAAAACCTTGATGACTCATCCTGCACTTGAGGCGTATACACTAACTCTACATCCAATAACATTCTTTCTTTTGTTTCCAGTGGAGTTGATGAGGTCTAGTGGGTGGAGCCTCATTTGGTCAAGAAAGGTCATTCGTCAGGGCTTGCCTGCAGTTTTAGTTAGAAGCTTTAATTACATACCTGGTTGGTTGGTTGGTTGGTTTTTATTTATTTATTTTCATTATCACCCACCACCGAAAGGCAAATGCATAAAAAAATGTGTCTGTTCATGTCTGTCTGTGACAAAAATGTGTATCCTATGAGTCACTGTGAATTTTAATAAATCTTTCAGAAACTGATCATTGGATGCACATCTACAGCCGATTAACTTTAGGAGTCTGCTGGTGTAGATTCTCAGTCATCCAGGCCATGGTAAAAATTCAAAAAAGGTTAAAAAACAAAAACAACTGGACTTCTATTCTGTAGTTCAAGACGTTTCGCTTCTCATCCGAGGAGCTTTCTCAATTCAGAAATAGAGAGTGTGGAGTTGAGCTTTTAAAGCTGAGATGTGATGTAAACTGGATAGCTTGCAAATTGTTCTCACTCTCCCAACAACAGAGGGTTGTGTCTCCTCTCAGATGTGCAGAAGACTGATTGTGGAGGTGCAGCGGGCTGCACTGTGATTAGTAGAGTTTCCCACATTTTATAATTAACCAGTTGCCAGGGCGCAAAGGGGGAGTCCAGCACACAATAAATGGACATACAAGCATTCTGTTAGTTAGAGCACTCAGAATATTTTGAAGAATGTGTTTGTTTGTCGCCTGTTTTAGTTTTAGTTTTAGTTTTATAACATTAATGTCACAGTTTCCCTGTTCCTGCCACGCCTCCTGGTCTCATGCCACTGCAATTATCCTGATCCTGTTCACCTGTGTCTGGAACTATTTAAACTCTTCCTCCACACTGAGTCAGTGCCAGATTATTGACCGATTCACCAAGTAGATGACCAGTGTTATTCCACAGTCCATGCCTGATTCCTCAATCCTGACCTTTTGTCTGACTCTCGACTAACGACCTTTGCCTCCTCCTTGCCTGATACCGCTACTGACTGTGATCCCTGGCTCTCGACCTTGTTTCTACTCACTGGACTTTTGCTTACTGGTTCATATCGATTTGGATTTGGCTTCTGCTCTCCCGGCTTTGACACTTCACCTGTTCCTGGACTCTCCCGTTAGCCTGCTCCCTGCTCCGAAAGACCTCCCTTTTTCTGCCCACAGTCTCAGGTGGTCTTACCTGCCTGGAGGTCTCTCCTGCTGCACGAAGAGCAGTTGTGTCTGTCTGATCTGAATCCAAACACACCAAGCTTTGTCAATTAATTCAATTAAAGATGGCTGCCAATGCTAATCAACAATAGCAACACTAAAGTAGCTATAACTGTCAATTTCACAGAAATTGAGCTAAAATTTATTGTGGTAGTAGATGCAAGTCGTTCACAACATACTCTGGGCGTTTCATCTTATGATCTCACATGTGTTTGTGTATAATTTTATTTTCAAGGATTGACTAAAAAAACTACAACTCTGCCACTTAACAGAATGATTTGAGTCTAAAAACAGCGGCCTATAAAATTTCCCTTTAAAGAATGCTATTTAAAATAAAAGTCATGTAAGTAAGAGTAAAAAAAAGAAAAATTAGCTGGGCGTGTGCTTACCAATTCTTTAAAAAAGTACTGGGGAAAATGTTTCGAGGAGCCTTGAAAATTTGATATCTTTTTCAGAGGTCTGTGTCTGAAAAACTTGCAAAATAACAAAGTTACCACACCAGAAACATTTCATATTGATAAACCAATATTACAAAAGTTTATTTGTAGTGAGGAATAAGAATTTCAAACATCAATTGGCTAAATGCACAAACATTGTACATTTTTACTCAACTATTATTACTTTTCTTAAAACTTACTGCAAATATTGGAACAGTTTTTCATAAGAAGGCTAATATCTGTTTATGTAAACATGGTAGTAGTTTTGTGCTTTTATTCAAATTAAATATGTACATTGTTCTCCTTTCAATAGAACAAGTAACTACATTTTTGTACTCAGATAAATGAGTGGGAGCAAAGAGGCTCATAGTTTAACAAATTTAGGAAAATACTCCATTGATAGACTGCAGCGTTTTTAAAAAGTATGCCATTTACACAACAGGTCTAAAACTAGTAGCCTTGGAGCTAATTATAACTCGAGTTTTCCCACATTTAAAATGGAATGATCAGTTTTACTATTGACCTAATCGATACACCCATGTAAAGTGCAATTGCTCTCCAAATCCAACAGAAAATTCACTGTGTTTTCCAACAAACTTCAGGCAAATTTTTGTAAAAGCAGAAAGTAGTTCTGCACATCTATTGAATCAAAAAGATAAACTCTAGTTTCCATGTTTATACATTCATGCTGTCATTACCCTGGGTTTTTCTTTTTGATGGAGGTGGATGGAAGCAGTTGTGGTGCACAAATATTTTTACACACACACACAAAACCTTTTACATACACACAAATATTTTTACACATGCACACATATTTTGAGACTATTTTCTCTCCATATATTAGGACGGCGGATTGTGCCAAAGTGAAGTTTTAATGCAATCTCGTGGCTTTTTTTACTTTTACTAATTGACAATTTATAATGTACTGTATGTGAATGTAATGTAATATGAACTGAACTGACTGTAAATTAATTTGAATCTGGATCTGAATTGTATTTTTGATTTGGATTTGTTTTTTTATAGATGCCTTTTGTTGTGAACAGGCACTGTAAGAATAAACTGAACCGAACTATTTATTGTGTTCACTGTTTTTAAGACATTAAGATTACAACTTAATACTTGAGTATTCTTAATATTATTTATTTTATTTTAATCATTTTCTTTTCTTATACAGAACTAAAAAGTTTTTTTTTATTATTGCCACTTAAAACAAGATAATTTAAATGCCACAGTGCAACATAAACTATTCCATGTTCTCGGGAGATAAAATGAGGAAACATAAAAAAACCCCTGTTTTATTTCACTTTTGAGGGTTAAGTAAATGTTGTGGCTCTTTGCAAATTTGATAAAATTCGCGACCATATGGTGTAAATGGTTGTTCTAGTTGTGAATGTTCCAGACTCATACAGAGAGCCCAATTAACTCGTTCATTTATTATTATTATTATTATTATTATTAATAATAATAATAATAATAATAATAATAATAATAATAATAATAATAATAATAATAATAACTTCCATGTAGTGTCTAGTAATTGTGCCACACCATGCATTAGTCAGACGGTCCCTGGCTGAAGAGTTGACGCTGGATGTCGGAGCGGCGGCAGCAGCTCACTCAGTCTGACGTTGCGGTCCCTCAGAGCGGCCACCGTCCGCCGAGCTGTAACGCTATGTGGCTCTGAACCGACGCACGGCGAGCCGGAGACGGAGCAGCAGCAGCAGCAGCAGCAGCAGCAGCCGCCAGTCTTCGTGGACATCTTCTTCGACAGCGACTTCTTTCCAAAAAGCAGACCGGGAATCCCGACTGGCTCGGATTTTCGCAGAGTGAATGAGAATAGGAGGTGATGCAGCAGCAGCAGCACACAGGAGGAGGAAAGCTCCTCTGTCACTTTACAGCCAGACACTTAGCATTAGCATTGCAGCTAGCTCCTCATCAAGCTGGGGCGCTTCTGAACTGGCTAGCTAAAATGTCAGCGGGGCTAAAGTTACACGCTGGGATATATCAATTGCCATCCTCGTTGTTTTTAATCAAAGCCTTACTCGCCACTTTAAACAGCAGTGTCTCGTTTTCCTCCCCGTGTTAGCAGGACAAGTTAGCCTCTTGCTCGTTAGCTAGCGTTCCGTGTTGAAGCTAATCAGCTCAACACAAGCTGGCACTGTCAGACAATTAACTCGGCTTTTCTGCGTGTGAGGACGCCGTTGGGCTGATGCTTTAAACTGGATAAACATGTCCGATAATACTTTGAATGCCTGAGAGGCTACTCGCTCGGTCCATCCTCTTTTTACATTTAGGATCAGCGCAGTCCAACATTTTCACCCAGCTGTCTTCTACGGCCGAAGTGAAGCCGAACAGCTTTCAAGTTCATCCTCATTCAGATTAAATATGTGTTAAATCCACACGCACACCGAATTAGAAGATTAAGACGTGAGTACAGTTGTGTTTGTCAGGATGTTTTCCCCCTTTTTAGCCCAGATTTCTTTTTTTTCTTTTTTTTTTTGTCGCCTCTGAATTGTTATTCCAGTCGACTCTGGTGGAATCGCGAAATGATGTAGGCTGATCTCACTATTCCCTTTCCCCCTTTTTCAAAAATTTATTTCTGAACTGAATCGCGGCTTGTGACATTGCAGTCTATACCGGACTGAGAGCACAAAATAAAAGCCGGATAAAGTGAGCTTCATTCTCAGTCCGGTCGGTGTTTCCAGTTTGCGCAGAGGGTCGTTCATCACACAGATATGGCCCTTGATACCTTTAAGCCTCTTGACAAATATGTTTCTCATTTTTCTCTTTGCTAAAGGATTAAGGATTATTTTGTGACAGCGATGACAGGACCGATCCGGAGGTGGTGTTATAATATTTTAGGGCTGTTAAAATCTCAGGCACAGAAGAGGATTGTTTGTTACTTTGATGTTTGGGGGTAAGGTTTGACAGATAAGATCCAATTTTCTGGAGTTGTCATCATGTGTGTTTTTTTTTTTTTTGTATTTTTGATTTTGGAATGAGCCTGTCAGGGAGTTCTTGGTGAGATGGGGGAGAAACAACTAAATTAAAGCCTGTAATGGTACTATTATCTGGTCAGAAAACTGTCCGGATAGTAGAAACTTTCTGACAATTTTCTAAATATTTGTCATTGACTTGCTAGTAACACACAACCTCTCTGTTTGTTTGTCATCTGGCCTTTTTTTTTCCAGATTCGTCATGACCTTTCCCTGGTTGACTGTTCACTTCTTCTCTGAGGTTCATCTGTCCTGTTTTGTTTGTGGACTTACCAAAGCCGGGATGAGATAATAGTCTACAATCCTACCTGTGGCACCTGTAACCCCCCCCCCACACACACACACACACACACACACTTGATTTTGGTTTTACTTCAGCGGTCAAACTATGACTACGCCGGCTCTACTGCCCCTGTCGGGCCGCAGGATACCCACTCTGTCGCCGGGTGCCTCCTCTTTCCCACACCACAGAGCGACGTTAAGGCTGTCAGAGAAGTTCATCCTCCTCCTTATTCTCAGTGCCTTCATCACGTTATGCTTCGGGGCCTTCTTTTTCCTCCCGGACAACTCCAAGCACAAGCGCTTTGACCTGGGCTTGGAGGATGTACTCATCCCACACATCGACTCACCCAAAGAGGGGAAGCACGGTTCGGGACAGGTGATCATACACGGACAAGGAGGACATGATGAGAACAGACACAGGTAAGGACTGAAAGGACAGCTGCAAACAGTCTCATGTCTTTTAAAAGTTTTCTTTTTTGTCGTCTCATGTTCTTGTATTTCCTGTAGGCCCTTAAGGCAGGTGTACTGATACTGGTTGCAGTAGCCTGTTGTGACAGCCTGTAGGTGTGGTAGTGTAAAGCGAAGCACACTCGATTGAACATTTAGATACACGTCAGCACAGGTGTTACTTCCTCCCTCGTGTCTCTCATTCCTCAGAGCATCTGCCTTCTGCTCTGAATGCTTCCACCTTTTGTTTGTCCTCTGGTTTTTAATTGTTAAGCACCTTAACAGCAGATATTTTATCACCTTGTCCCCATTTCTGCGGTGCTGTCCCTTGAGGCAGAACTTGTTTAATTGGACAAGTTGGAATCTTTCGGGCTGCTTCAAAAAATAAATTAATAAGTGTTTAAACAGGCTTGTAAATTAGTGCTTGCGAGGAGCTCGTACAGCTAACGCATCGTCTGCAAACACATACAGCACCAGATTGAAAACAGCGTGGGACAAAGGTCACTCAGAGACAACTCTGACATATACGTCTACAAGGTAGTGAACAATCAAAAACGTCATTGTAGATTCCTCAAAAACGGTGAGTTTTGTTCCAGGAAAAAAAAATCTGTAAAGACAAAACAACCCAGTTCACAAGAAAATAATTTTTTTTTATTTGTAGAAATTGTGTTTTTTGGACTGTGATAATGGTGTTCTTTGTAACAACTATTTCAAATTGAATCCTCAAGCTGTAGCATGATATCAAAGTAATGATTTACAATAAAAAAAAAATTAGAACTATGCCAAATGATGTTCTAACCACCTGTCCAGGTTGCAGAGTATCAAATATGAACTACCAACTCAGGAACCAGACCTCCACTGCATTCAAATATTGATTCAGAGAAACCAAAAAACTACAAACTGTTTGTCAAAGATGGGCAAGAAGAAAGCCCCACAGAAACAGAGGACCACTCCGTTAGCAGTGCAGTTCACAATGTTGCTGATAAAATTTAGGAAATAGTTTTCAACGCCATGTAGTCATACTCTTGTGCATCTTAAATAGCTTCATCTCATGCTGTGGTCAAAAATTGGTGTGAAATGATAACCGAGCGCTGATATTTGCTGCTTTTCTCAACACGTCTTCATTTCTAACAGCAGCCAAGCTGAACACGATTGACCTCTTTCCTTTTTAGTTCTGGTCTCATTGGTGCATGTGGGATAGATCGTACAAAAATATTTTTGCATAATTGTTTAAAAAAGAATTTGTCATTTGGTTTGTCTGCAGTCAGTGGCTGTTTTTTGGCTCATTCTCACTCATTATTCACATCTTTTAGCCAGTTCGTCTTGCAATATTTGAAATGCATCGGGTTGGAGAAGTTTTCTGTTTGTCTTACGTTTAATGTAATTTTTTGATGACAGAAGATATTGATAAAGTAGATTCTCAGATATAATGTAAATGTTGTGCAGAGTTTTGCAGCATCACACAAATGTTTAACCTGTAATGCAAAATCTTTCAGTAATGTTCATTTAATGTAAGTTGCCGTGCAGAATGCAGGAAGAAAGTAAAAAAAAAAAAAAATACAAGACGACAGACCAACTTATGCCATGGAGAGCACTCTTGTCATGTCTCCTCCTCCTTCTCTGTATGCGCTCCTGCATCCTAGTAAATTACAGACAGGTTTGACATGAACACGAACACACTGACATACCTGAGTATTAGGAGCTGCAGAGTCATGGTAAACAAGCTACATATTGAATATCACTATATTTAGAATAAACACTCAAGTTGGAAGTTCTCTGTTTATTCTAATGGAACTAAAGACTGCCATAAGATCTGCAGTTCCCCCAGTGTGTGTAAGTCCACCTTGTGTGAACTTGGTCAAGGACAATTGTCCCCACAAAGTTTATACACCGACCTTCAGGTACTATAATATTTTTTTAAAAATTAGTTTTAATATTGTGTTAGACATAAGTTCTTTGAATCACAAAACTCATCAGACATAATTGTAAAACTAAAATTATATTAGGTCATTAGTTTTTGGAATGTTTGGGGAAAATTGTTAAAAGCAATGTATGGACCATTTTCACAGTGGAGGCCACTAATGCCCCTTTTCCACCGGCTCTAAAGGTCCCAGCTCCACTCTACTCAGCTTGCTTTGCGCGGATTTCCACCGGCATTTTTTCGAGGCTGGTTCCTGCTTTTTTGATCCCTGCTTTGGAGTACGGCCAGCGGGCCGGCCCTGCTTTCGTGGGTGACGCAAGCTTAACTCCTGTTCACTCATTAATCGTGGGTGTGGTCAGATTCAAGCATAAAGAGTGAAGAAAACAGCGATAGACAATTTTGGAACGGTAGCGAAGTAATAGGACTATAAACAACAGCGTTAGTTTACCCTGCAACGTTTATGCCGTCTGTCCTCCAGCTGAAGGCGCTGTAAAGCCTGAAATCTCCGTCGGATAACAGCTGTCCTACTCCGTGCAACAATCGCGGCATCCAGAGCATTTCTTCCACTGCGCCTCTCTTCCTGAAGTCTCAGGAGAATCCCCATAAGTTTAAAAAACAGCAAAACACAGGGCCAACGTTGTTCATAGTGCTTCCATTGTCTGCACAAATGACGCCAAGTTTCGGTAGCGCAATGATTTGAATCAGTGTGTCAATAACAGGCTTCTGCAGAACATGAACAGGTAATTTAACCACTGAATCAGATGTGTTAGAGCAGAGAAACAAGTAAAACATGCAGGATAGTGGCACTTGCGGACCAGGGTTGCCTATTCCTGTTTTAGAATATGAAGCATGAACACAACTTCTGTAGCCAGGTTGGGATTTGTGATCATTTCTCTTCATGATAGCAGCATATCTGGGTCCTAGGTGGAGCATCAGGGAATTGATGGCGGCGCATTCATGACATGGGGGTCACATGCTCCGGTGTGGCTTTGTCGTCAAGAATTTCAATCACGTCTGGCCATGCTGGCCTCATGCCTAGTCTGTGACTGTAATCATGACAAGGTTATGGAAACAACCTAGAGCAGACATGGTACTTGTAACTTCGTTCCAGCGTGGGGTGATTATCTATCATATAGCTGCGTCCTGACAGAGCCTGAAAGTCGTGCCCGGCCAGGCACACAGAGTGGTGAGGGTGCACGAGATCGTCTCAGGAAAAAGGGCAGGACGAACCTATTTGATGAGTACTAAGAGCTCAGCAGCAGCATGATTGCTGTCACACTGAAGGAAGTTTTCTAAATTTGCTGAAATCCAGCCACGTTCTAATAGACCGTGGAGCATGTAGGGGGAATCGTTATCCAGGATGAAAGGGGCCTAAAGCCTTTTGCTGTTTGGGAGGCTGTGCTTTTAAAATAACATCATTATTGGTGTCTATTGACTCAGTCGGTTTAAAGATGTTTTTGTTTTTCCGCAGATGGCAGTTCACCCCCCCCCGCCCACCCCAACATTTATCACTCGTCAAACTTTCCAGTTCATGTCATTTTTTCTTCTTCTTTGACCTCAGCTATATTATAGGTTTTATCCAGATTACAACAGTTGTTGGCAGGTTAAGAATTGCTACTGTCTGCTGTTTGATGACCAGTCAGAGAAATTGGTTGTTTGATGGCAATTTCACTTCAGAAAGTTTGACATTACTGTCTGTGAACATGATTGCTATGCTGTTGTAGTGCAGTCTTTTAAGGTGCAAGTGTTAAATTGTTTGAAAAGGCATCATCTTCTTCTGACATTGATGTTGTTGACTCATGTTTAAAGTACGTTCATCACAGTGATGATCCTTTTCTTTTTTTCATTTCCTTTATTTAACCAGATAAAAAACCCATTGAGATCATGATCTCTTTTACAAGGGTGAAATGGCCAAGAGATCAGTAGCACACATCATAAAACGATCAAATACAAGTAACAATATAGGATAAAACATACAATTATTTTACCCCATACACGGTTTTCAAGTTAAAGTGCGTATTAGAGATTTTTTAAGTGACAATGGTCAAAAGCACCAGCAATAGTTAAAAACACAAAGTTCAAAGGTCTCACTGACTTTGCCTTTGAGGAAAGAACAAAAAGCTCCAAAAGAAATGAGGTCTGGCAATTTCAGATCAGCCTGTAGGGTGTTCCATGCCGAGGGGGCTGCAAAGCTGAACACCCTTTCCCTTAATTCAGTTCTGACACAAAGAACTGATAGATGGACAACACTGTTAAAGCAGAAGGTATATAATGGCTGTTCGTTCTTTGTATAAAAGTGCACAAGTGAACTGGAACTAAGCCCAATAGTGCCTTGTAGATTAGAGTCATCCAGTGTATGTATCTGCGTGCACTCAGAGAAGACCAGCCAGATTTAGAGTACAGCTCACACTGATGAGTGAGGTGGCTGCAAGCAGTGATGAACTTCAGGGCACGGTGGTAGATGGTGTCCAAGGACTGGAGACATTTGGATGTGGCACTCATGTAGAGCACATTACCATAATCAAGAAAAGGCAAAAAGTGGCTGATAATAAGATCCTCCTAACTCTTGAGTGAGAAAAAAGATTTATTTTTATAATAAAAACCCAGGTTCAGTTTAAGTTTGGCTGCCATATTAGCAATGGGAGATTTAAACCACAGCTGACAATCAAGAAAAAAATAATTTATAATAATTTGAAACCAACTTTTCTTGAGGGGTTATAATTGGGATATTCCCTGGTAGCTCCCTTTTATGAGAACATACCATAAGCTTGGTTTTAACTGCATTTAAAACCAGTTCAAGTTTTTGCCGACAAGACTGAACAACATTTCACAAATTATTACACAGATCATTGATGTAAAATGAAAATAAAACTGAACCAGGAAAATGCACGATTCGATTAACCAATGTGATATAAGGTATTTATTTACCAGTAGGCTATTATTGGCTACTTCAAATTCTTCTAACAAGTCAATAAAAAGTGAGATGCAATATTCTTTACTATTCAGAGCCTGTATTCATTCATTCATTCATTCAGAACATTAAGAACTGTTGTAGCAGTGTTGTGCTGTTTTCTAAAACCTGACGGAAATGAAGATAACATTTTATGTGACTTAGAGAAGCCTTTCGAACAATTTAGCTAAAACAGATAATTTAGAAATTGGTCTGCACTTGTTTACATGTCTGGGTTCACATCCTTTTTAACAAAGGGAGAACTTTAGCCACTTTCCAAACTTTAGAGATTTTATTTGTGCTAAGGCTCAGATGAAAACTTTCATCAAAAAAAAATATCAGCAGCGAGTTTTAGAAAAAAAAAAGGGTGCAATTTTGTCAGGCCCAGCTGCTTTGCCCGTGTCTAGCCTCTTTAAAGCATTCTTAACTTCGAAGGCAGACACAGATACAACTCAAAAGGGCAGCTGATAGGCCCACTCACCAGCAGCCGAGTCAAGGGTGCATTTACACCAGCCAAGTCTGCGTTTGTCAGCTCTGAATGTAAAGATTCAAACAGGGAACCAGCAGAAATAAAATGATCATTAAAACAACCGAGTACAGATGTCCTACAGGACAGGGTGCCAGTTGTAATTAAAAAGCTTGTCATTATGTGGCTAGAAGACGATTTAATGATTTGCCAAAATGTTGTTAGGGTGATGTAAACTTTTTTTAAGATTCGGTGAAGTAATAATTAGACTTAGCTTTCATTATAAGGGAGGCACATTTATTCAGAAGCTGCCTAAAGCTGAGACAATCTGACGCAGCTTCAGTTTCTCTGGCCCTTTCCCAAATGATGTCTGTCTCTTTGAGGCGATTTCCCATTTCAGAAGGAAATGGTTTTTTTTCAGCCCTTCACCCTATATTTTTGAAAGGGAGCATGTGTGTTGATTGTGTGATGATCTGTATGTTTGAGATAAGAAGCTTTTCCCAAGCGAGTTGTTTTTCTTTTCCGCTGGAATGTAAAAAAGAAAATACAAACCCCCCCCAACCTTTTTACACTCCATTTCTCAATATAGATTTTAGTGTTAAGGCTGCAAATAATCTGGTGTTAGCCCTTACTGCTTTGCCACTTATTGTTAGTGTTTCTGGGCTGAAAGTTTTCTTTGTTGTTATTACATGGTCATGAATCAGCATTACAGCTGAACAAATTTGTGTTCTGTATAGCTTAGGCAAACATCTTAGTGCACTCATTTGTCATATTTAGTCTGATTTTTAGGTATAATTTCTGTGTTGTAATGCTTCATTTGGCTGTCAGCAGCAAAAAAAAATCTTGGTTGTTTTTGTGTGTGATTATTTAGGTGTAACAGCCGCCAAAATAATTAGGAGTCAGCTGGAACATACAGTTTTCTCTCCCACAGACACAAGTGCTAAGACAATTCGGCAACCAAAGCTGGGTAGATGGTCTGATTTCATAACATGGATGACCCGAAGCCTTTAACATTTGAGGCTGTGTTTAAAATATCTTCTAAAACATAACAATTTCCTGGAAAAATTAGTTTTTGGCCCATAAAAAAATAATACCACGAAATAAACTACGATTCAACCTTTATCTGTTGTTAAACTGATAAACTTTTAAACTGTTATTTGAATATTTGCCACCCACCATACACACTCAATGAGCTCAGATACATACAAGTATGACCAAAGTGCAGTCATTCCCATTTTTCCTTTTTTTTTTTGTTGCTTACACAGTGTTATTGCGATGACACTAGTTATATTATTAGCAAACTGCTTCTTATGCAGCTAAAAAATAAATATACACAGGTGAACTAAGCAATTACAACATGGTTTTGAACAAAAATAATTTCTTCACACGTGAGAGAGAGCAACACTGATATAAACAATTTTTATCACTTTTATCTAAGAAGACCTAATGTTAGCAGTCCCTTTATGATTTAGGATTTGTAACTATTTATCTTTTTGTTTTAAAATTGAGCTTGTTCATATAGTTGAAATAAAGACGTGCCTCTGAAAAGAAGTTGGGGGTACACATGTACGCCTTTGTCTCAGTGGTTAGAGCAGTCATCCTCCAATGACTGAGTTGGAGGTTTGATTCCTGGCAGCAGTCACACGTCGAAGTGTCCCTGGGCAAGATACTGAACCCCTCATTGCCTCTGATGTGTCCCATCGGTGTATGAATGGAGTTTAAAGCACTGATTAGACTCTATAATATAGATTAGCTTTGTAGAGATGCAGTAGAGTGGTGTATGAATGTGTGTGTGGATGGGTAAATGATGGCACAGATTGTGCTGTAAAGCACTTTGAGTAGCCTGGTTGGCTAGATCCTTCTGTTTCACCAGTTCAGTGAATCAGTGTGGAGGAAAGTACAGGGGTAGTTTTCATTTTGTAATCCTTTCAAAATTAAATTACAGTGACAGAAACAGAAGTGAATTTAATTTTTTTTTTGGTGGATGTTTTGCTGAACATTGCACCCCTGCCAGTAAAAGCACCTTGTTGGTTAGGAAACAGCTTAGTGCATTTCTTTCACCTTGTGATAGTGTTAGCAGTGCATTACTACCAATTGCCAGTTGGAAAGAAAACGGCTGTGTTAACTATTCGTATTTGTATACTTTTATAACTGTTTGAATATTTAGAAATCATTGCCTATTTCTAGTAACCAAAGTAAGACATCTGTGACAGACGTACACTAAAATAAGTTGGATCAATAAGTGCATTTGTGAGTTCTTATCATAGGAGATTACTGATTTTCATTCTGCTGCTGATTCAAGTTGTACAGGTTTGTGGTCCTTTTCTCCTGTAGTTCATTAAATGACTCAGAAATGGATGGCCATTTTCAGGTGTTAGTACACATATTTCAGCAGGTTTGGCTCTCAAGTCAGTTCAGTTTATTGATATAGTGCCAATTCACAACAAAAATCATTTCAGAGCACTGTCCAAAAAAAGTTTAGGTCACAAATCCAATTCAGATCCCGATTCAAATCCAATTACAGTCAGCTCATTTCCTTTTATAATACATTTACATGCAGTGCATTCTAAAATGCCAATTAGTAAAAGTTATCTTTAAGGAAGTCAGCAAATTGTGTTGAATCTTCACTTTGTTGCAATCTTCAATGAGCAGCACATAGGTGACCGTGGTAAATAATTACTGTTTTTAAAGAAAGAGACATTTTTCCTAAACAAACATTCAGTAAATTACTGAAAAAGAATTTGACTTTTTAAACTGACCTTGTTACTTTGGTGGCAGTCATATTCTGAGTCTTGTTTTAAGTGGCTTATATACTAGTTTTGAAATCAGAATTACAGGATATTTAATCAAAATAATTTCTTTAAAAAAGGTAAAAAATGAATGAGCATTTATTTTGTTACATACAAAGCAGGACAGAGACTCTCAATAAAAGGCTAAAACCATCTTGTCTGGCTTCTTGTCCATTCTGGACCTGTGACCAAGTTAATAGGACTAAGTTGTCTCAGTTTGCAACTCCTACAGAGGCTTGATATGTTACCACAACCACCAGGATTTGTTTCAGTGGTGTAGAGCCTCATTTTCAATGCTTCAAATATAATTCTCATAAGCAAAAGAAGAGTAATAACTAAACTTCCGCCGTGCTGAGTTGTCTGGAGTGTAGGGGAATGCTGGGTCATTATTGACTGCAAAGCTAGCGGACCAGAAAATGGCACTTTAAATAAGCATCGAGTGTAAAACAAGGTTGATGCTTTGCAAAAGAGCTGCTGAGAGGGCAAGCTCGTGTTAGAATTTAAAATTAGCTGTTCTACACAGAGTTGGGGGTTGCTAGATGATCGAAGATAATTCTGTACATAGCAACATTACAGCAGTATATTATTGCAGGAGCACAGCTAGTAAATGACACAATACACAGAACACAGCAGACCTGAACCCCACAGTAATCAGCACTAAAACAGTGATTCTCTGTGCTGTACTCAGCAAGACATGGCTTCTCTGCTGCTCGCACTCTCTCAGTAGGGCTGGGCAGAAAGGCCCTGAAACGATCAGATATGTCAGGCCTTTAAACAGGATAGTAGGACATAAAATATTTCGGTGTTTTCTACAAATATTTACTAAAATAAAACTAATAGTTGTGGACAAATTTGTGAACTATAAAGACTCCTTTTTTGCCTTCCTAAACTTAACAATTTTTTAAATATGCAGCAAACAACCATCTAGAATTAGTTTTTTCCCTTTTCTCCAGAGAAACAAAACCTATTTCAAGTCACAAGGTGGACACCCTTCCCTCTTGAACTGTGAAATTTATAACATTGTCCGTTTTTTTTTTTTTTTCTGCTTTAGCTGCCAGCTAAAGTGTTATCGGAGCGCACTTCCTCAAAATGATTTGTGCTTGCCTGCCTGAGTGGCTGGCAGAGTTCTTAGAGTTTCCAGCTGCAGCGAGAATTTGGCAAAAAGGGGAGTGGGGTATTTTCCTCATTCTGGTGGAGCTGTATATTTTCCAAAAGCAGAGGCTTACAGCTGTAGTTTTTGGCTTACGGCCAGCATATTGATTTCTTATAAATCTTAACATTAGGGCACATTGTAACTTGTCCGATAAAACCTTGAAATATTAATGGAGGGTTTTAATAGTCCTCATGGTGCAAAAAAGGTGTTTTAGTGGATTTACTAAGTTTTAAATAAGGTAGGCCCTTTTGAAAAGTGACTGACATGTCTTTATTCACTTGTCCATTTTGACTCTGTGTTTTGGTCTGTTCTGGAAAAATCAGTTCATGCTAAATTCAATATAAAACCATTTTTTTGAATTTACGTTCAAAGCATTTTGTATGTGAACCCATCCTAATTAGTCCAGGGTCAAAAGATTGAGCGTAACCTCCTCATTAACACCAACTCCCTTGAAAAAACAGATTTGCTCTGTGTAACGGATTTCCTGTCATTTGTCTTGTTTTGTTTCCATCTTTTTCATGTGGCCATCATGTTTTCTCTGGTACACACAGCTACAACCCCTCAGACTGGCTAAAGATCTGTGTGTGTGTGTGTGAGCAGTTATGTCTGACACAGATTGCAAGCCTTTGTACCCTAATAGACCACTTTGCAACATTTCATTCGTTACATCATTTGATGTCAAATAATACATGTTTAAAGAATTGTATAGAAATGAAACTGCCAAAATTTAAGTTTTTAAAGAAAAACTTGCATGATTTTGCAGTTTGTCTTCTACAGAAGTGCTGATTTGGTTTCTCTCTAAGCCAACAAGAAGTCTCAGAGAAATTTGTTTAAATTACTAAAACTGTCAGTGCTATTGAGATTTTTACAAGGTTTTTTTTTTACTTTAAAGTCTTCCTGAATTATGAAGCAAGCCAACTAATAATAGTTTCTTTACAAAAGGCAGAATATCATCCTAATGACACCTATTTCACTAACATGCCATCCTTTCGTACCTTGTCTGTTTTTATTTTGCAGATATAAAGTTTAACAAAAAGATCAGGTTTTATGAAGGTAACACAAAGTTGAAGATAAAAATTCACTGAATCAGTTTCAGGTTTCAAAGATAGTAACATATTATAAATTCATATCTACGGTGCCAATAAAAGTAATCACCTTTTTAGATGTTTTATGCTTTTATTGCTGTCATAACTCAGTCCTGGTCAAATTTTATTTACCTTTTTTACAAAAAAAGAAAACCCAACAAAAAACAACCCATCAATATTAAAGTGAAATCAAGTTTCTACAGCATGATATCAATTAAATAAGAACATGTAATGCAAAATGAGTGACTGCATAAATATTCACCCCCTTCAAAGTGACTGTCCTAATTCAACTCAGAGAAAAGGTTATTAAAAAGTAGAAGTCAGGGGCTGAATACTAAAGGATTTCCAAGCCCCTAAACGTCCCCAGGAGTTCTGTTAAATCTATTGTGAAGAAATGGAAGGAATATGGAAAATGTGTAAAACTACCAAGAGCAGGTCGTCCTCACAAACTGAGTGACCGTGAAGAAGAAGGTTAGTGAGAGAGACCACCAAGACACCTTTGGCAAACAGAAAACTACTGTTGAAGAAAATGTTAAAGACAAATATTGTTATGCCACAAAACAGTAGTAACTGTGTGTTTGGTTTAAATGTTGCAGTAGGGTAATTTTATCTCTCCAAGATAACGTGACTCTGACATTTTAATCTTCTACAAATACATTTATAGATATTAAAAATTGCAATGACTAATCTTAAAATTGATGATTGTAAGATTTTTTTTTTTTTTTTTTTGCTACGGGATTTAAGAGAGAAATCAGTTTGCTTAAGAAAAGCGATTGTTTTTAAAGCCGATGTGCTTCTTTGGGTTTTTGGATCAAATTGTGTATTGGCTCTGAGGCAGCAGCATAAAATGATTAGTCTTTGTCAATAGTTTAATTTATATGGAGCAGTTAGAAACTTAGACAATAGATCTTGTCCAGTTTCCAGCATAATAATGTTTTGCTATCGGCTAGGAGGAAAAAGACAAAAACATTCTTAATAAAACTTAAATTATTAATTTGTCATAATGTTTACAGGGCTTTTCACAAGGATACGAAGAAGCCACCTCCTAAGGAAGCAATACTTAGTTCCAACTCACATTTTTAATTAAAAGGACATTATTTCATTATACTAATCTAATTGAATATGTACCATAGTTGTTTTTTGATGTCACTGCGTGTTTGTCAGGCATAGCTGCATCTCTGACTCGAAAACAGTAAAGGGAGGAGAAGGATTGCAATAATTTATGAATAAAGTTGAGCAAGAGAAGTCTGGAGTGTTGCTTGTTGGGTGGCATATGAACTGCATGTGTCTTTACCATTTCAACCATATAGATCAGGGAAAAAATAAGCAAGCAAGCTCAAGTCATGTTAGATGGTGTTTTTGTGTGGTTATGTCAGATTGTGTAAGACAGTGTGTGAAACATCACTTGTGCCCACTGGGATGGTGCCTCTCTCTGTCTCCCATTTATCATCACTCTGGAGTGCAGCAGTTGTGACAAGACCTCTTGAAATCCAGACAAAAAAAAAAGATAATTGGGTTAGAACGGGTTGCAGAAGTGCAGCACAGTAGTTTCTTGGAGAGACAGGAAGATATGGAAACATACCAGAAGACATGAAACTAAATTCAATCTCAAACAGTGAAGAGAAGAGAGGACTTTTTTTGTCTTTCTTAAAAGTTAATGTAACCGTGGTTAAGTAAAAAGCTCCACAATGACTCCCTGTCAGTTAGAGCGATTAGGTGAATGTGGCATCAACTTTAAAACTTGAGCCTTAGGTTTTCAGGGCTCAAATTTAGGATTAACTTTTCTAAAATACGCAGTGATACAGCAGAATAAGCATCGCTAGTCTCACTATCCTGGTAACAAAGGTGTCTTGCACCAGAGTTTTTGGATATACTGTTTTATAGACTTGATCTAGAATACAGGATCTTAGTTTGTTCAGATTCGTTTTAAGTGTTTTTGTCAGTTTAACATTCTGAGGCACCATAGATGAAATGGAAGAAAAAGTTATCTTTTTACTAAAATATATTTGTTTGACAATATTAAAAAACAGAAAAACAGTGCTAACTATCACCCAAATATTTGGTGTTTTAACACTCATGCTATCACACTCCTTTCTACTGTTAAATCTATCTCCTAGCATAGCCACCAAATGTGTTACAGTTTGTGCTTCAGGGCCAGACTGTGTTACCTACCTATACTTGTTGTGGGTGTGTTAATGTGTTATGTTGTTAGATATTTTAGTATCTTGGTTATTTGGCTCTGTCATGTACTTGCGACCTGTCCAGGGTAGTGCTGGGCGATATGGAAAAAATCCTATATCAATATATGGATAATTTTATATCACGATAACGATATATATCACGATATACCCCAATTACGTACGTTGTCAGTTATTCTCTGAAAAATATGAAAAAATAATCTCATTTCTTACTTTTTTCAAGCTTTATTTCGAAGTGACATTTAACTGAACTTTCACAAATGAGATCTGCTGCATTTTAGTGCAGCAATATATATGTAC
>NC_051435.1:24240869-24294265 GCF_001649575.2 Kryptolebias marmoratus | reverse complement strand
CATTAGCAGAGTTAGCATATTACCTTTTTCTGCTCCGTGTCGGACTTCTTGAACCAAATCACAGACGTCCCCCTCGTTTTGGTAAAAGTCTTTCTTCTTGGGCTGCCTGCTAGCTGTCTCTACTTGTTGCGACCCCGAGTTTGATACTTCATGCGCCTCCATCTTTCAGCACTTATGACTTAAATGCCGACACATACGGTGGGTCGCAGAGTATGGTGTGAGTATGGTGTGGCCGCACAGAAAGCCGCTGCTGTAAAAAATGTCGCAAACCCACACGTAAAGCAGCGTCATGTCGCAAAACAGAGGTTCTTCGCAAAATAGTTATTTTTCTTCTTATTTATCACTTATATAAACTGAATGTGTGCAAAGTGACAACACTAATACATTCGTCGTAGCCTACGTTATGAAATATTTACATGAATCATTGGTACAATTATGATAGAAACGACAGAAACGATAGAGACGATAGAAACGATAGAGACGATAGAAGAAAATATATCACGATAGACACTTTTCTATCGTCCCAACGATATGTATCGTTATATTGCCCAGCACTAGTCCAGGGTGTGCCCCGCTTCTCACACAGTGACCACTGGAGATAGGCACCAGCTCCCCTTCGACCCGGAAAGGAAAAAGTACTGCAATAGAAGCCTAACTGGAAAATAATAGCACCAACACAAAATGTAGGAGCACATCTTAAATTGACTTTACTGCAACACAGCAAGCCATTGTGGCTTTACCCTCTTCTGAGTGAAACTATAAAGTTATCTCTCAACTGGCAAGTTTGATGTCCAAAGATGGAGGCGGCAGTCGTCAAATGTCACTGAGGTCATTCAAGTTATGTTGCAGCAAATCCTCTGTAGAAATAAACTTGTTTGGCCTTGTCTTACCCCCTTGCCCTCCCCCTACATTACAAAGAGAATTTGGACACCCTGCCCATCTAATATAATAGGATAGTAAAAGAAAAGAATGAATCAGAATTTTGCTTTTTAAATCAATAATCTCAAGAGAAAAACAGGACATGGGAGGTCGGTAAACTTAATGTTGACTGAAAGTGACAGGAAACAAAATTTACATCTTTACATCTTGGTTTATATGGGCTTACAAAAACTAAGAAGAGTACTGTTGGAACTGAGATGTTCATCAAAATGATGCCACAGCCAAAGGTGCTACAGCATATTGAAGTGTGACTTTTTTGTTGTTTTTTTGGCCAGGATTTATGCTTGTATTTGTTTCTTTGTTTTTGTTTCTATGGTGACATGGTATCTTGCTTTCACTGCTGCGCCCCAAAGCTTGTTTCATACCCCACCAGGCAGACAACTGCTGCTTCTCCTCAGTTGCCATGGGAAGGAATGATCTTTGTTAAGCAGCAGATTTTTATGAAGCCATCGGAGTTTAAGTGCAAACGACAGACAGGAAACTTGGTAGAGTAAGGAAGTGATCATTGGCAGTCTGATCTAACTGAAAAGCTCAACTCCACACTCTAGTTATGAATTGAGAAAGCTCCTCGGATGAGAAGCGAAACGTCTTTAACTACAGAATAGACGTCCAGTTGTTTTTGTTTTTTAACCTTTTTCTGGATCCAACTGAATTAACAATTAGCGAGTTGGGGCTCCTCTGGTTTCACTCGGATTTTGGGGAAATGGGTGAAAGGAATAAATTAAACAGACGCCCTGCATGAGGCACAGCATGGTCACATGTGTCACGTTTTGGCCCTCGCCAATCTTTGTCAAAGTAATTGAGTCCGGCAGTTGTTGATGTGCATTTAATTGCAAGTTTGACTTTTATGAGACACGAAGGAAATCCTCAGCTATGCTTCAGTGAGTTTGGTAATGGCTCCGGAAACGAAAGACTGCCACAGGATAAAGGGGGCATGAATGGGGTGCAGAAAAGAGGTTCCAGAAGAATAATGTCTGTCTCTGTGGGTTGAAACAGAAAGATCATGTGCTGTTCTGAATTTTCTACCATTTGTATGATGCTCTTTGTTTGTATGTGACAGTGGACAGTCTTTCTGCGTGGATGCATGCAACAGAATAAGCAACCATCAGGCACAGAGTCAGGAAAAAAAAAAAAAACGAGAAAAAAAGACTATTGCCTGCTACGGAAAGGCAGAGGTGGGCAATAAGGTTTTTGCATGGGCTTGTATGTCTGTCTGTTACCAAAGTATGTTATGAGCCACTGGATTCATTTTAATGAAGCTTATAGGAAGTAATTATTAGATGTACATCTACAACCAATTCAAGATGACCATCACAGCTAATTGACAACATAAAAATGGCTATAACTTATTCAGTTTTATAATAAATATTGAGCAAAAAATTTATGTGGCAGTAGCTGAGTCATTAATAACCCATACCAGGGTTTCCCCCAGCATATTATTAGCCTGGCGGCTGCCAGGGTAAGCTCCGCTTGATTATTATAAATACGTCATTTTTTTTATTTCATTTTTTTTTTTCATTTATTATATTCAGCATTAGATATGCACAATACAGTACAGCATCTCTCTGAGTTCTCTGTTGTTATTCATTGGCCTGGAAGTGAGACGTGTGTTGGTGCCTTGTTTGCACTTTTTCATTTATGTTAATTTAATTTATTTGTAAATGTGACTTAAATTAGGATTCAAATTAGGTGCAATCAATTAGTATTTATTTTAATTGTATTTTTGTTTATAAAAGTATTTCAAAAGTGTGTTTTTGTAAAACTGTACTTGTGTAAATATTTGGCACAAATTTCTTACAATATCAAATAATAAATAGCCATATTTTCAACTTTTTGTCAAATCTAATCTTTTTTTTTTTTTTTTACTAAATTACAGTCAGCCGGTGGTCGGCCAGCAAACGGCCACCTACCACCGGGGCTTAGCCTCTTTTCTGGGGGAAACCCTGCATACTCTGAGTGTGACATCTTGCAATATCTCATGGAATTGTGCATAACATTATTTTTGACCGAAACAGCTATAGCTGTTCTTTCTCAACATAAGATGGTCTTAGTCTAAAACCCTGTTATTAAAGGGAAAGAGGGTTATGCATACCTTCAAGTAATGCTAGGCCTTTATTTTGAAATGTTTTTTCCCCCACATCTGACACATCCAAACACTGTGAACGCTCAGATCACATCAGCACTATTTAAGTATCACATTTAAATGCATGTAGCTTAGTTACAACACACCCACAAGGGCATTTAAGACGGCTTACAGACTGACTACAACCTTCTTGGTTAGAGATGGTCATATCGGCATATATATCGCAAGATTTCAAGCAGACTAACCTCATCACAGAGTTTAAAGCAAATGAGGTAAATATTCATGTACTCATCGCAGATGTTGCTGCAATTACACGCAAAGCCCTGTTACCATCTGTTAAGAACAATACACGCATTACGTTTAAAGCGTTCTCATAAATCCATCCATTCACTTGCACAAGCACACTGTAACAGCCATCTTGATGTTGCAAAACATGTTTTCTATCAATTAAAGTCAGACACGCTGAATTGCAGCATGAATATTTATGAGTCGATTCCAGGGCGATGTTGTGTCTTCGAAGCGTTTTATTTTGGTCTCAGGTGGCCCCACATCCAATGTCACTCTGAAATTATAAAATGGATGCTCATCTCGTTGGATGTAATTAGCCTAAAAGCTCTTTTTTTATGTCGTTGTCACAGTTCATTTTATAGCTTTCCTTATTTTTGCCCTGTATAATTTCTCTTGCTCAGGCTCTGCTGTAAACTGGTGCCTGGCCTTGGTTTACCTGTCTGTTGCTCTGTGCTATACATAGCTTCCTTTTCTCATAACCCTGATGATTTTCTCTTTGCGTTAATTCAGCTGCTTGTTCCTCTCCCTCGTTTTCTTTGAACTTAAAATAGATGTTTAAGTGAACCATATTTTCATTTCTACTCTGTGATTCAGACTGTGAGCACAGTGATGCAGTGTCTGACGTGCACACAGTCATAATTAATGTCAGCCACGCATAGATATTCTCTGGTCGTCCTTTTTTGATATCTGATTTTAAATACTGATTACTTTTTTGAGCCAGAATACTTTTGAGTTAGACATATTGGGGACTGCCATTGGAATGTATAGGATGCACTGAAGTGCATTGCGAAGCACCTATTGTTATCCAGTGGCTCTATATTTTTTATATAGTTTTATTCTTCCACGAACTTTAATGCGGCCCGAACAGAGCAACGTACCCATACAAAAGTTGGTTGGATCTGTGCTGTTTTCTCATCAAGTTGGTTCTTTTAACAATCCATTACAGATTATACTTGGGGATCACTGATGATTTTCTCCTTTCCTCAACTTTTCCCTTAAAATGGATACATGGCATGAAAAAGACTGATCAAATACATAGTTGCAGTTCTGTTTACTTTTTGATTTCATCGTACAGTCACTTTATATTCATGGTTCAATCATCTTTTAGACTTTAATATTATAATTCTATCAGAATGGAAGAGAGCAGCACAATGTTGAGTATTGTAAACTTATTCAGGTCATGAATGTAATATCAGAAAGACTGAACAGAATCCCTGGATAATCTCTCATACACTGTGGCTTTCATGTATTACTCTGAAGGTGGCAGTAATGCTGAGTCATCTATGCTGTGGGTGCTCTTTATAGTAGTCTCAGGATGCCTTCTGTGCTTCTGAAATTGACTCTAATTGTACCATTGTTCATATCAGCCAGCTTTATATTAAAGACAATTACTTAAATGCAGGATGAGTCACACCTCACTCAGCTCTTGATCAACAGTAATTTAGTCACAAATTTAGTCAGTAAAGCAGTAATTTAGTCACAAATCCTGCAATGATATATATATATATATATACACACACACATACATACAATGTTGTTGAAACACTTAAATGAAGAGGAGGGGGAGGAATTTGGGCCCTAAATTGTAATTTCAGATCGGAATAATCTGGAATTTTCAGAGGTCAGAGCAAGATGGTGTGACGTGTGTTGTTTTTAACTTCTGTATGAAGTGTTGCATTTACATTTTACTCGTGTAAATGTCAGGGATCGGCATTTCAAGCAAATGTCTCATTTAAATTGATTGGTAAATGGGAGTGGGGTGTTCTCACCGAATGGCACAGTCCGATTCACCTCCACTTCTAAGTTTGACTCTTTTCCTCTCAACTCAGACTAATTACCATGAGGTTCCAACTTTATTGTCTTAGCTTCAAAGTTGACAAATCACTGTGTGAACTCAGCTTTCAGGCTGTTCCGTTTTAAATAAATGTGAGACAGAGCCTCATCTCAGCACAGAGCTACATGAGATCATTTACATGCACACTTGCACACACAACATTTGCTTGATCATTACTTGTATTGCAACACTTTATGATGGCTAAAAGCTTTGTTCCGTTCTGTAAATCATGGGTTCATTCTTCAACAGCAGGTCTTGCTCATTTCCATGTTTCCATAACCTCTCAAACATTGTGGGGATTGTTTTCCCTCAGATGTTTGAACTCTGACCTGCAGCTGAGTCCACATAGATCTCAGTACGTCTTCAGGTCCTCCTGCATTGCCTGCGTGTATCAGTCAGACAACTAATAAAAAAACAAAGCAACAAAATCTTGCATGTTTGCTCTTAGTACTACTTTTAGAGTTCCTCATTTAATGTGTATTGTAGCTGGATAAATTGTAGGTTACCCTTTCACACAAATGCGGTATTCTATTTGCTATTGAAGATAATTTTAAAATCAACACACATTTAAGACTAAATCAAGTGTCATATAAAATATCTCATTGGTTTGTGGTGTTTGGTTAAGGTTTATTCTTTTTTCCACGTTCTATAAAAATGAATACTACATACAGAAAAAAAAAACAGGGTCCTGCTTTGAGTATATGTTCTGAAAATGTCTTTCATATGAGCTTTACCTTTATTTTGCAGCAAAAGATTTTACAGGTTTCAGGAGAAACCAACAGTTGAACTTGGAAGCATAGGAAAAAGAATCAAAACAATTTAAAAAAATACAACAATCAAAACTAGCGTTCCGTAAAGGAATTCATATCACTCTCTGTCACAAACCCAAGCGAAAACGTTATTTCCCATCTTTTGCCTTTTAGTGGAAGGTGATTAAAACCCCCTCCTAACAAGGAGCAACCAGAATGAGATCCTGTGGGGCTGGCTGTCAGTCATTTTAAGTGAGCGGAGAGAGGAGATGAGCTGTCAGCGCCGGTCAGGTTTGTGGGTTGGAACAGATTTGAAACGTGCAGCTTTGGAGCCACAAATACCTTATGGAAGCTACAGGGAGACAAGAGAACAGCACAGACTTTAGAAGAATTAATGCTAAGTGCTTGACTTGTAAACGTTTAGTGTTTAGTAATATTGCTGTGAAAAGTAGAAGATATTCACTGTTATGGTGAGTTAAATCAAGACTGAAATACAGTAAACAGAATTTAAGTTCTTTTCATTTAACAGAGATCGAATGCCTCCTGGTTCCTGACTTAACACCATGTCAGTGTTGACCTCAGCAGTCGTTATTTTTTGCTCAATTTTTAAATCCAGAAAACTGCAAAGCAAGATGCAAAAACATATTTCCAGTTTTTCTTACATCAGTGACCTTTGACGTACATAAGTGTTTTTACCCCCTGACACCTGTTTCAGCACCTCACTGTTTATTTTTCCATTACTAAACTAAATCCTTATGGGAGAGACCAGTGTTACCACTTTGGGGCTCTCACTGCCACATTGAACCGCAGATGATGTTTCATTGTCACTGTGGCACTGCCAGCCGTCTCATTGTGTTCATCTACACAATGAGCTATTTCCTGGAGCTGATGTAACTGCTGATTAATGGGGCTGAGGTTAGGTTTCCCACAAAATAGATGGTTTGTTTCTTTTCATAATGATCTGGAGTAAAAGTGGGTAAATTTCAGTTTGGTTTATGGCAGCTGTTTGTTGCAGAGGCTGGTCTCAACGAACCAGAACTGAATTAGCTGAACTTCACACAGCCACTTACAAAAAGTCTCTTTGTAGTTTATGCCTTGGCTGATTGGATCCAGAAAGTATAATGAACTAAAAAAAAAAAAGTCTTTATTTATTTATTTTTTTTGGTATTTAAACAAAAATGTAAAAATGTTTTGCATGGTCTGAGCAGAAATGCAACTACTTCTACAGGATTTCTGCAAGGCAGTAAAAAACATTAAAAGTCATTAAATGGATTGTTTTAAATTTTAGGTTGTAAATGGCAACAAAAAGCATTAAATTTGAATCTTAGTGGCATTAAAAAGTGTTGTCACAAGAAGATCACAAGTTGGAGGGAAAATGTCAAGAGCTGAGACAAAACGGGGAAATGCAAATTCTATTGGCTAGAAGATGTGAAAGCTGAGGCATGGCTGCAGCCCTTTGGTGTTCAGAATGGAGAAGGATTTTGCAGTGTTTGTATAAAAAAGAAACCAACCAAGCTTAAGCTTGAGACAAGAGGTACTTTCACGAAACAATTGAAGCCTGGACTTGGCTGCCTTCTGGCCGCCTTGGTGTGATCTCTGAATGAACCGAGGTGGCGAGGGGCATTAAAGCCAACCCACCTCCGATTCAGCTTTGTTTCGCAAAGTGAGGTAGTAACAGAGGCAAAAAGTAATAAATAAATACATTTTATTACTGAGGGAAGACCAGTGATGGCCCACTGCAACTTTGCAATTAGTTAAAAAAAAAAGTTAACCATAGGGAGAATCGCTAAATTCAACATGTTTTGAGAACGATGTGAGGAAGATGTCTGTCACGCATTTTATTTTAACTTATTTTTTATTGAACATTTCCTTAAACAGTTACAGTGGAAAGGTATCAATAAATATACATCCATATACATTTGTTCCATATCAGTGTCCATTTTTACTGGTTGTGAAAGTGGTATCGTTCTTGTTTTTATAATTACTACATTTCTTCCCATTTTTTTAAACAAACTGACCCTCTTGCGGTCTCAGTCTATATGTGAGTCTTCCCATCGCAAAGATCTCCTCCACAATACACAGCCACGGCTCTACATTTGGTGGTTCCTCTTTGTACCATAGTCTTGTGATGGCTTTCTTAATTGCAGAAAGTAAAGATTTTATCAAGTATTCATCATCTTTTTGAATTATATCATATGTAAGACACCCCAAAGAGAGTGGATTACTTGATCTGGGTATTCCATATCCGAGTATTTTTTTCAAAATAATACATATATCATCCCAGTATCCAATTAATTTTTGGCAGGACCAGAATATGTGGGTATGGCCTACATCCATCTGACCGTAGAGTCTCCAGCACAGCTGGGAGCTAGATACCATCCTCTTTCTAACCTTTGGGGTTATAAAAAATCTGACTATATTTTTCAAATTGAATCCTCTCCAAACACAAGAGTAAGTGGTTGTACGCTGCGTTTTACAGATTTTAAACCATTCTTCCTCACTTATATGTTCCTTTAGTTCCTTTTCCCATTTTTCTTTAATGTACATTGTAGATGTTTCCCTGCCTTCCATCAACCCCTGGTACAGTGCTGAAATAACTCTACATTTCTTCCCCTCGTAGGCCTTCTGAAATATTTCAATTATTGTACTTGTTTCAGTTTTTATCTTTTTCTCATAATAATCTCTTATCTGTAAATATCGGTATTGATCATAATCATCCAGTCCAAATTTTGTCTTCAGATTATTAAAACTCAGCAGCCTATCCTGTTCTAGCATTTTGCAAGTCACTCTAATCCCCTTGTCTTCCCATTATTTAAACCTTTTATCATAAACCCCTGGTCTAAACCTCGGGTCCCAGGCAAACCAGCTCAGACTCTTGGATTCTTTCTCTAGTCTATAATTATCAACTACTGTTCCATATTTCAATTGTAGTTCTAGTTACTAAATCTAACTTATTTACTTAGTTTGCCTAATAATTCTTTGTGTGCAACTAGATTTCTGATTTCCATCCCTTACCTACCTATTTTTATGTTTTTCCATCTTGAAACATAATTGCCTTGTACCAATATACCAGAGGTTTAATTTGTGCGGCCCAGAAATATTCCCTGAGGCCCGGTAAACCCAGCCCTCCTCCGTCCCTTGGAAGTGGAAGTGTTTTATATCTGACCCTAGGTTTCTTCCCATTCCATGTAAACCTTGATATCCATTTGTCCCATTCTACAAATTGCTTTCGTGCAACCATCAATGGCAAGGACTGAAACAGGTATAACAGTCGTGGTAAAATATTCATTTTAATTAAATCCACTCTTGAGCTTAGGTCTAGACCAATATCCTTCCATCTTGTCTGTCATGCATTTAATGTGTTGTCCACAAGTTCTACCCCACACCACATTTGATTTCATAATGCTTACTGCCTTGTTATTGGAAGGAAAAGTTTGTGAACTAAAGCACATGACTTAATCTTTTTCTGTAAAATAAAACAAACAAAAAATATGTAATAGGTTATGAATTCACTGTCAGTGGCATACAGATATGGCATTGATATGGTATTAAAAAAAACACAAAAAAACCCTGCAATTTATGCAGTCACCTTGATGGCATTAAAATTGTTGGAAAATGGCCTTTTATTGGCATTAAAAATCATTCAATTTTATTGGCTGATTTCTGCAGAAACCTTGTATTAACAAATGCTGCATAAGTATTACACATTGTTATTTTAATGACTATAAAACTATGATGTATTATCACTCACTCCTGTGAAACACAGACAGTTAAGTACTTCTATCTGTATGTATATGTGTGAGTATGAGTGTATATTCATTTGTTTGTCAGCAAAATATTTGATGGTCTACTGGGCTCATTTTATTGAAACACTTGCACAACAAAATCAGGATGCTCAGATAAACACAGTCAGAGTTGATTTCAACACTTGTATTAAATGTCTATGTGGGCTAAAATTAGATTCTTTATTTTTTTTAATTACCCGGAAGTATAGTTTAATAAAACCAGGAGAGGTCAATATTGGTCAACAGGATTTTAATTTTAAAATACACACAACAAACAGTTTTAGAAATAGTTTTTGTCATTGAAAGATGCAACTATATGACCGGTTTTGGTCATTTCAATGAAAGTTTCTCAAGTCTGTCTAATCATAACTCTTTTAGTAACTGTTCTTTTCAAGAATGCTACTTTTATTTGAAATGATTTTAATTTTGATGCACAGTGAGAAAATACAAAAAAATTGAGTTTTCTATCTGTTTAAAATCAGTGTCAGATATTTTGGAGATTGAGATTGAAAATTAAATTAAAAGACATGTTGAGCTACAACATCAGAGAAACAGAATTTGCTTTAAAAGGTAGTGTGACTAGGGTTGAAAAAAATTGGGAATTTTCAAAATCCAAAACTTTTCATGAGAATTGACAGGAATTTATAGGAATAAATGGCAATTAACCAAGAATTTAAAATGGTGGTTGGCCGGAAAATTGTATTTTAGGATTCTTGATTATCTTGATAATCTTGATTATGCATTTTCCTGACATGTTATGATTTTATGTAGATTAAATGACAACATAATGATCAAATGGCAAGTAAATAGTTTTGTCCACATTTGTCAGTGAAATTCAATATTTTTGATTTTTAAATTGTCCTTTTCAATGATGGTTTTGTTTTCATATGAATACAAAGACAAAAAAACATGATTAAACAATTGTCATTATTTTTGTTTAGAGTTGTGTACATGAATTTGGAAAAGGATTACAACAACAAAGGAAAGAACTGTAAAAATGTTCAAAATCTAGTCTCTAAAAGTTGTTTGTGACATGATGATGTCATTATTGACAACTTATGCAAACTAGCTGATTAAATTAGATACTTTCATAAACTTAATGTCTAATTCATTTGGCCATGACATTATCTGCCTATGACAAAACAAAATGCTTGTATTTTTGTTTGGCTGTGATACGTTGTACAAGTTACCCCAAAATTCCAGACTATTCCCATGAATTCCCATGGAAAGCTACCAATTTGAAATATTTCTAACATTCCACAGCTTAACTTTCCTTGGAACATTTCTGGAAAGTTTTCAGAAATTTCCTACACCTTTTCCACCTTAATTGTGATTGATTTATTGTTTTTAATGGTACACAATGGTGGGAAAGCGTGGACAGAAATAGAGAACAAACACCAGCTAAATTTTAGGTTCTAAAGTATCTGGGCTCATTGAGCATTGTGTATTTCTGCTTTTCATGAAGTAGAGTTTGAAGTCTTACAAGTTGATGGTGACTACCCTGTTTCTTTCTCTTGTAGGGAGGAAGAGGAGAGCCTACGGGACAAGATTCGAGCAGACCACGAGCGAGCTTTGCAGGAGGCGAAAGAGAAGCTGCGGAAGTCTCGCGAGGAGCTGCAGGCAGAGATTCAGACGGAGAAGACTAAAGTGATTGAAGACTTAAAGAAGAAAGACATGGGGCCTAAACCCTTACCACCCGTCCCCATGCCCAAGGTGGTGGGCGTCAGTGACGGGGAGCCACCAGAGCTTGATGTTAAGGAAAAACGGGACAAGATCAGAGAGGTAAGAACACCTCTGAGCTGTCAGATTCAACTGATCTTCACGGGGATGGTATACACTGTCAGGGAGCTGCTGTAAAGCATTCAAGCAGTAAGATCACTTTAAAAATCTAAAAAGGAGAAATTTAGCAAGAATCAGTCTCATTTTCCTACATATAATTATGAAGACATGGTCAATGCTGGTAAACTCTTGTGAGGGCTATCTTGGAGAAGACTAGAGTTAAAAAAAAAGTTGTAGCCTTAGGATTGTTGGAATTCAGTTTAACTCCATGAGTGTGAAGGCCAGTGTGTGCTTGACCATACTGTATGCTTGAATACTTTTGTGATGCCTGCTGTCTGTCTTAGTGCCAGCTCTTACTGAAGGCTACAGCGAGCCAGACAGACAGTGCATCTGCAGAATACAGATCTGGTCCTGCTCTCTTTAGCCCCAGCATATCCCTCTTTCTGCGCTCCTCTCCCTTCCTTTCTCCCCTCTGCAAGTTTTCTTGTATAATTACCTCATATTGTCTCTCATAAAACCGCAGTTGGAGCCAGATCACTTGCTGTGCACAGGAGCAGCCCCATTCACTCCAAACCTGCCTTTGTCTTTAAATGCCCTATTTTTGTTTCTGTCATAATTACCATTTAGAGAGAACGCCGTACACCCCCAATTGAGCAAGAACAAAGCAGCTGTATGGGCTACAGCACAGCACAATCCCCTTCGCCTGATTGCTTTGCAAATCCAAGGAGAAAACCCTAACAACACACTGCAAAGCAGTTAGTGGGACTATAGTGTTGGAGCTTTTTTTAAAAAAAATTAAATCCCAGGCTACAGGCTGCTGTTTGTTTTGCGTTTTGATGTTTAAAATTCAGTTCAGGGAGGAGTTTTAGCATCGATCTAGTCTTTGTGCTTGTTGAAATGTAGATATAAAGCTGTAACTGACTTTACATTGACTTACAATGATTAGTCTAACAATTTGTTTCCTTGATTCCTTTTCAACGTATTGGTTTTGCTCAAAATGAGTTCTCCGCACAGGTCATGAAGGATCTATGAGTCTTAAGCTGCAGTTATAATGGCATCCAAGTCGTGAGGCAGTCGAATTGTGCTGTTAGTGAGCGCAGTTTCCATTTATACAGGCATTTCAGACATGCAGCACTCACTGGACTTCTCCTGCACTGTAGGCAGCACTGCTGATTAAAAATACTCATTTAAGAAGAGGTGTCGTGCACAGGGAGTACAGCCTTCATTCAAAAATGCTTCTAAAAATCAGAGTGGCTTTTGAAGTTGATGAAATTTCAGTAAATTTTGCACCCACTTGGCTTTTGTTGTATGGGCACCTGTAGAAACAAACCTTCTCACCCATTTTGCTCTTCCTGTTTTACAACATGCCTCTTAAGGTCAACATGCTTCAGCCTCTTCAAAAAATACAATCGCTGGTGAGCCTTCTTAATGATCCTGGCTGTGTTTGTGGCTCATGTGAAGTGATTGGACATGTACAGACTCAATTTTATCACTGCTCCACTGCTTCTCCCCCAGTGAGAGGAGGAGGAGTGTAAGCTCCTCGGCTTTGCCACATTGATGCTGAAGTTATTCATCTTTCGCCAATCAGCAAACTCTGCTGCCTCCCTCCTATACACAAACTCATTATTGTTATAAAAGTCAATCCAACAATCGCCTTGTGATATATGCACGCTTCACAATATGATTTCCTGGACACCCTGCAGAGCAATCATATGTGAGTAATGTACAGGAAGGTGCTCAGAGCAGTAGAGGCTGAGACACCATAGATACAACACAAGTACACTGTCCAGGGTTTCCCCCAGTGTATTATAAGCCTGGCGGGCTGCCTGGCTTTTGCTACACCCCCGCTTGTTTATTGTAAAGTACGTCATTTTTTAAACACGTTTTTTTTCCCCATCCGCAACATCTTGACATGTTGATCACCGCGCGAGGGTGTGAGCGCCAACAGTGAAGCAATCCCGCTGTCCCCGCCCCTGCATGAAGGCCCCGCTCGGTGTCGCGTTGTGTGGTCACGTACCTTGAAGAAGATTCTAGAGGCTAACATGCCGCTCTAACCCTGGGCCCAGGGTAACAAGGTTCAGGGTTTCCACCAGAAAAGAGGCTAAGCTAACTTTAAAAGATTAAAGTTGACAGAAAGTTGAAAATATGGCTATTTATTATGTGATATTGTAAGATATTTGTGCCAAATATTTACACAACTACAGTTTTACAAAAAGGCACTTTTGAAATACTTTTTTAAACAAAAATACAATTAAAATAAATACAAATTGTTTGCACCTAATTTGAATTGTAATTAAAGTCACATTTACAAATAAATTAAATTGACATAAATTAAAAAGTGCAAACAAAGCACCAAGACACATCTCACATCAAGGCCAATAAATAATAACAGATAACTCTGAAAAACAGAGAGATGCTGTACTGTACTGTGCTTTTTGTGGCACAGGCTGCATGTTGGATCACTACATGTAACAACAAAACAGAGTATATCTAATTCTGAATTTAATAGCATCAATTTACTGGTAAACAAGGATAAATTAGCACACCTCATATTAATATTTTCATTAAGCACAAAACATGCTTGCCATATTTGGTCTTGTAAAGCCACCTGCTGAATTTTAGCTCAACTAACCATTTTTGGTTAAACCCGATATTGTTCATTGCGAACTCCAGCAGTAGCTGAAGGTGGCTCGGCCTCAGGGCTCATTATAGTCACGCAGGGCTCCGCGAACAGCGCGCGGACCTATACTAGGCGCTTACTTCAGTACGTCAGTAATCTCTTTCCGTGAGTTTTGAGTCGTTTGAATATCTTTGTGATCTCTCATAGAGGGACCATATAAATGCACGCGACACGACACCGCACGGGACCTTCGTGCAGGGGCGGGGACAGCGCGATTGCGTCACTGTTGGCGCGCACACCCTGTGCACGGTCAGGTACACAAAGGTAGCGGTTTTGGGGGTGCAGGTGGAAAAAAACGTGTATAAAAAATGTTGTATTTATAATAAACAAGTGGAGCTTAGCCTGGCCGTAGGGTCAAAACTTCAGTTTTTCTATGCAACTAACGATGGGGCAGGTTAGAAGTTTGACCCCTCTGGGTTTTTTTTCTTTTTTTGACCACGGTTACACAATTGAGGCCCTTTGTTGCTTCAGAAGTAGAAATAAATATACTTTCATGCCTTTTTAAATATGGATTTTTATTGACTGTACAAAAGTAAAAAAAACCTTAATCTCTTACAGCTTTTATTGGTGCTAAGCTCTGCTTTTGTTCCATTCTGCTATTTTACTCCACACATTTCTGTCTGAAAATAGACCGAGGTTTTAATGCAAAAAAAAAGGGATGTGATGAATTTAATTATTGACTCGTCGTGCTATTCACATGTCAAGTCATGAGATATTGTTGGCCCACAGCTGTTGAATTTAACTAAATCCTACAGTTAATGGGCTGTTACTTTAGTGCATAACTGTCCCTAAAAGGGATGGTGTTTACAAATTAATACTTTGGTGAAAAACAGATGCAGAATTTGAAGAATCATGATCTTATTAAATCATACATTTATAATAGTGTATGAACTAAAAATTCTGTAGAAATTTGTCTGAGTTATTTAATTTTAGCACCTGTCAATAAAGAATTTCAATCTAGTATTTTTTTATTTAGCGCGCATTTGAAATTAACATAATTTAACTAGGTTTAGGTTTCTTTTGGACGACTATGAGAAGTGTGTTCAGTGCCTACTCTGATCGCTCATTTCACTCATTACATTTTTCATTTTGTATGCATTATTGTGTAAAATAGTTTGGATTAGCTGCCTGTCTGTTTTCTATGCATTTAGTTTCTCCTGCTTTACATGCATCGCGGTATGATATCAACGGAACCACTGAGCATGCAGCACTGCACACTTTAGATCAAATTTCACATGCAGTGAGGGGAAGCGGTGGCATCAGAACTTCAAATGTCTGAAGTAGAGCGGTTAGCATTCACATCAGAGAATTATCCTGAGGATGGTGGCTAACCTTTTTATACAACTCAGCATCGTGTCAGGTGAATAATGTTAAGAGGTTAGGGCTTATCTTGGCAGTTACAGATCATTTTTGGTTAATTATTTATCTTTTTTAAGGCTGTCCTTCTAAAACAATTTTCTTAAACGTTTTCTTCTGGTGTCATTGGGGATTAAGGTGGTTTGTTTATGGGTGGTGAAGGGTAAAAACATGCTTAACAATTCTCTTATTACTACCTTGTCAAATATCCAAGTATCATTTATTACAGCTGACTTTTTATGTCCCGCTGCCAGGAAATATGGGCAATAATGTATTTGTGTGTATGTGAGAGATTGTGGGTTTTTTCATGAACCAGTGGATGGATTTTATTGAAAGTCTGAAGGGTCAGTAGATGTACATCTAAAATTGAATAACTTATAGAGTCAACCTGATTCAAGATGGCCACCACAACTAATGACAGCGTTCTTGTGCAGTTTTTTAAAGGATTATTTTACTTCTAGTATTTTCCAGGTCTTAAAAGTATAGAAAATGGAAAAAATGGTCTTAAAAAACACGTTTCCTGTTTTATTCCTTTTGTAAAGAGAAAAAAAAGTATTTTTTTCTTTTTAATAAAAGCTCAAACAGCAGAATTCTTTTTCAGATTAAGTATTAAAAATATGGGCATAGAGTACTGTGTTTTGTTATACTTTGCTATGCAAATTATTTGCCACGTGTTGCATATTCTGCTGCTAGTGAGACACAAGTTGCCCTAACCCTAAAGCATACAGTTTTGTATTTATCCTGAATCAGAACATTCAGCAAGCACAGGCAGCACAACAAGCACATTGACACTTCAAACACTTTTGTAGGAAACATCAATTGCCTTTATCCAACTATACAAATACAGTAAATGCTTTTACTTTGGTGTTTAAAAATGGCTGAAAAGTGATCAAGAAATCTGGTAGTCTGAAATTTTGAAAGAAATTTGTAATCAGTCTTAGCAAACAGAAATGCCACAACTGGCTGGAAAATGACTGATTGTAACTCTAGCTCTGCTGATGTGAAGCACTACACCTAATATGTGTGTCAGTTATCCCCCATCCTATATCTGGTTGCTGGCTGATAGCTCAGACCATTTGTCATTCCTACATCACACCCTGGAGCCATGATGCCTCCTTACCCTTACACGTATCGATCATTAGGCTGCTGTCACTACTTTACTTGGTGGCCCAGAGGTGTAACAGCAGTAGGCTGACTTCAAACCTCTTACCCTGTCTTTGTCCTAAATTGCAGCAAGATGGAGTCTCAGTCCTGGCTTGAAAGTGTTTTGTGGAAGTTGCTCCATTTCTAAAGAAATTTTTTTTTTTTAGATGATCTTTCTGAATCACACAGTAAATCACACTGATGTTAGCACATCTTTGGAGCTACATAACTTGTTTTTTCTTTTTCTTTTTTGAGGTTTTATTGCAGCTGAACTTAATGATTATTAGCTTTTGGATTCACAAAACTTTTGAATCCAGATAAAATTCGTCCTTCCTTCCTTCCTTCCTTCCTTCCTTCCCCCGCTTATCCAGGGTCGGGTCGCGGGGGCAGCAGCCTAAGCAGGGAGACCCAGACTTCCCTCTCCCCAGCCACTTGGGCCAGCTCCTCCGGGGGAATCCCAAGGCGTTTCCAGGCCAGCCGAGAATCATAGTCCCTCCAGCGTGTCCTGGGTCTTCCTCTGGGCCTCCTCCCGGTGGGACGTGCCCAGAACACCTCACCAGGGAGGCGTCCAGGAGGCATCCTCACCAGATGCCCGAGCCACCTCAACTGGCTCCTCTCTGACGTGGAGGAGCAGCGGCTCTACTCTGAGTCCCTCCCGGATGACCGAGCTTCTCACCCTATCACTAAGGGAGAGCCCAGACACCCTGCGGAGGAAACTCATTTCAGCCGCTTGTATTCGCGATCTTGTTCTTTCGGTCACTACCCAAAGCTCGTGACCATAGATGAGGGAAGGAACGTAGATCGACTGGTAAATCGAGAGCTTCGCTTTTTGACTCAGCTCTCTCTTCAGCTCTCTCTTCAGCCCGGCCACCAGGCGCTCGCCAACGTGCCCCACCTCCAGGCCTGGCTCCAGGGTGGGGCCCCGGTGACCCGCGTCCAGGCGAGGGAACACTGTGTCCAATATTTTCACTCATCATAAGGGGTCTTTGAGCTGCACTTTGTCGGGCCCCTCACCTGGGACCTGTCTGCCTTGGGTGACCCTACTAGGGGCATGAAGCCCCTGACAGCATAGCTCCTAGGATCATTGGGACACTCAAATCCCTCCACAAAGATAAGGTGACAGCCCAGGGAGGGGCAGATAAAATTTAAATATGTAAATATCAAAATATTTCCCTCTAGAATGTATTTAAATGAACAGTTTTCAACATTGCAAGCCTGTTCTGATCAAATCTTTCTCACAAAATTAATTCAGGCTTCCTGAAATTTGCAGGTGATTACAGCTAATTGCAGTAGATAATCACTGCAAAAGAAAAGAAAGCTCTGAAACCTCCTGGTTGGCTCATCAGGAGGCCGTACAGTGTTTGAGCTCCCTGAAGCTGAGTGTCGATTTGGCTCACGGTTCACTCAGCTGTGACTTCAGTCTGAAAAGCCAACAGTTACAGAATAGCGGCTGGCATTAGAGCATGTGTATGTGTCCCTGCAGAGCTATGGACTGCGGCTGTAAAGTCTAGATAAATCAATGACCAAAGCGGTTCTTTTTAAGTGCAATCGAAAAGGAACAGCTATCCAGACGTATTAGTCCTTAAAAAGAGGGCAACGATTTCCGGTAAAGGCGTGGAAAATTTGCAGAGAAGGTAATGAATATCATATCCGTCAGCCAATACACTTAGGTATTTTTTTTCTCTCAGTCACCCTTTTTCACTCGTAGTCCTAACATAGATTGACAAATGGCCCTGTATGTTGACAGTGCTCTGGTCTGTGTATGTAGCACAGTTACTTCTGAGGTAGATCTGCTCTTTTTGCTTCGCTTTGCTTCACTCTGTCTATATATAACCATTTCTCCCTCTTTCACGGATCTTCTCACTCTTTTCTTGTTCTCTTCTCTGCAGTTCTTGTTCTTTGCACTTGTGTTTTGTTTTTTTTTTGTTTTTAATTTTCCCCATTTTATTATTTATTATTCTCAGGAATCCTCAAAGGACTGTTTTCCTCTCACTACAAGGCACATAAAATCATCTTGTTTTGTTTGGAGTCATATTGGTTAGTGCTAAGCAATGAACACTTCTGATCTGTAGACAACACAGTATATTATTTCTATCTTACAGCTAGTTCTGTAAGATAAGAGGAGATAAAAACCTACCATTTGAAAGGGTATGACTGGAATGAGTATTTCAAAATCCCATGGCAAAAAATGCAGTGAATTATCCAAATGATGGCCTTTGGATATTTCTTAAATTCCATAAAGTTCAACATTTTTGTACAAAGTTTACGAAATGAGCATCTAACATTATTTCAACTCTGTTACTCTAGGTATGGGCTGATATGAGAGTTCATCCTTCTACATTCACGCATACAATAATGTATTTTTGAAACAATTTTCTTGCACTTGTTGTTGGTCCGATTCAAAGACTAGGCACATGTTCAGTTGTCTGTTTATGACCTTTGGGGTTAAAACATTTCTTACGTTGGTGCAGTATTCTCCAAAAAGACAGGGGCCTGTTTTGTTAAGCTTAATGCGCCTTATAGTCCGGTGCGCCATATATATGACAAAAGTTCAAAAACGGACCATTCATCGACAGTTTGTCTTATAATTCAGTGCACCCTATAGTGTGGGAAATATGGTATATCCATGTGGATTTCAGATACAGAGTATTTCAGAAACGTAGCAGTCTGATAGCATACTCACTATCATTTTGCTTCTTAGAAACCAAAAATAGTAATAGAGCTGGTTTTACCATTTTCTTCTACCTCTGTCTCATTTGATACTGATACTTCATCAAACCATCATCAAACTGTGATTGTGTGCTGAAATGGTTAATACTTAGAGAAAACTTTACCTGATATAAAAAGAGAGAGAAAAAAAACTTTACACACAGGTTACATTGGAGTTCATGTTGTTTTATTTTGAGAATTGTTGTTTAAATTTCTGTAGGAGTCTGGATAGATCTGCCAGCAGTCACGAAGAGATAATCTATCTTTTACTGAAGGACTGGTAGTTAATATTTTTATTCTTGGTTGGGAAGCAGAGAAACATCCTGCCGTCACTACAGAGCACACTTAATGAGGCTAACCAATTAGAGCTCCTGTGATTGAGAGAGAGTGACATTAAAGCTGGCAGAAGACAGACTTGCCCTGCTCTGGCTCTCTGCCCCTCTGGGCTGCTGCCACAAAAGAACAGCTCTTTCTATAAGTTTGCTTCCTCTTCAGCTACTAATACAATAAAAACGACCAGATAAAACAAGGGTTTTCTTTTCAACCTGAAGGGAAATTTCTGGACTTACAGAGATTTTTATTCTTGCATGTTTGGTAAATGCCCATTTTCCACTTTAGTTGTTTAGGTTATGTGACAGTGCAGAGATACTCCTGAAATGTGTGAGGAAGAGGATTTTTGCACCTGGCTCTGCTGAAGATCCATTTATAGGAGTGCCATTATTTGAGGTCAGAATTTGGGGAAGAAGAGTATTCAAGTGAATAAGTCATTGTGATTTAAAGTTCTGCTGCTTGCACCATCATTTCCTGTCACAAAAACATGTCTTGAATTTAGCAGATGTAATAGTTTAATAAAGAAGTACTGTGTGGAGCAGCGACTATGTGATGGATGGTAAATATTTTCTCTGGGCTGATAACTAAAGAATGACAGAAAACATAAAAATGAGCTAAAATTAGTAGTGGTAGTAGCTCAGAGTCATGTTCAGCTTAAGTTTCGAGCTCCAGGTGATCTCATGAGACCTTCTGCTAAACTGGATAAGAAACCTTTTGGTTGAGTTGGAAGGAGATGATAAAGATGAGGGTGGAGGATGGGAGCTATAAATCAGTCATACCGACTCTGGAGGTCACGGAAAGCACCACAAAACTCCAGCTCAACTTTTCAGTTTGTCAAATTGATTTTTTTTCCCCCATCCAAATAATTACCAAAGTAACAGCCCATAGTTTCGGCTGCTGCCTAGATTTATAAATATTTCTCTGCTCTGTGGTCTGTGGTTGCCTTTGTCTGAATGTTGTGTTTGTCTGTTTGAGAGTGTAGCACATAAAGGGTACAGCTGTCTTAATTCATTACTGGTGTTCCTTGGCAAAAGAGTCCTAGGCTACAACCAGTCTAGGTCTAAAAACCACACTGAGGATAAATACTAATTATTGAGAAACTGGAGTGTACTCCAGTAGATTAATCATAAACAAGGGGGTGGCCCAAAGTGGCCTAATGGGGTTAGGGTGTGGCCATGCACACAAAATTAGGTTGTGATTTTTAAAAACTACAGGCCACACAGTCACTGATCTCTTGGTTGCAAACACTGAAAATTCAGTGAGACTGCAACTGAGGTTTCTTCTATTTTCTGACAATTTGATTGCAACTTGGAGTGTCCAGCAGTTGCAACCCAGTGAGAAAGTGGATTCAAGCAGGGCTTCTTAAAGTTGGGGTCAGGTCTCCACTGTGGGTTTTCAAACCCCAAGTTAGGGGTCAATACCATATTTATCCTTATCTGTTAATACAAAGAGATAAAAACATAAAATGAATAAATGACTTTTTAGTAATGGTTGTATACTTTTCCCAGCTACTGTCAGGGCCACAACTCTCTTGAACTTTACTTTGTTGGTGAAAAGCTGACAACTTTGGAAACCCCTGCTTTAATAGATAAACTCAACAGTTATTAAGAAGTCTTAAAAACCCCCAACTTGTTTTCCTTTGGTTTGATCCTGTGACACAATTAAGCATGTAAAAACTCACACTGGGGCATTTTTGGATCATTTCTCTTCCACCTTTAAATTCGTCTTTACATTGGAGTCCCTTCAGAATTTCATGAACCAGTGGAGCACAAACAAATCTTTTCAAGAGCCAAGCAAATAGACTCATCAAATGAGAAGCCCTGCTAGCTTTTTCACCAAGCTCTGCACCATATTTCAGACTTTTCACTCTAAACTCTCTTGCACATTAGCTTTGTAGCTGAGGGAAGGCAGGAGAAGCTTTTAATCTCTCTCAGACTTTAATAACACCAGGGCACTCCAGCACTATCACTTCTTTCAAAATTAAGATAACTAAACATGCAGAATATTGTGATTATTGAATTTACTAACACAAGTGATTATAAAAAAAATAAATTAAGATTTATTAGTAAGAGTCAAACCAATTTTATTTAGATTCTCTGTGAAAAAGATGCCACATGTGACTTTTAGTGTTGTTTCACCTTTTTTTTAATCTTACTTTTGTGACAGCAGTATTGTCTTTTATTTCTAAATCATCCGTAAAGACTTTGTTTCCTCTTGTGAGTTTTAATTGTCCATTTACCAGAAATGCAACAGCGAACCCAGTTAATGTTTTACCAGGGTGATGTTTTCTATCTTTGCATTTAAAGTGTTTTGGACAGGTAAACATTTTATATGGCTTGTTTCAACAGTTTTCATTAAAAGTTCACTACCACAGTAAATTTTTTTGAAATTTTTAATAAAAAAGACCTAAATGAAATGATTTGAACAGAAACGAATAGATAAGGACTTCTAGGTAATGTTGTTTGTGTTCCCTCTGCAGCCAGTGGAGGTTTAGATCTAACTGTAGGAGCTCGCCTGTTGGTCTGACTCAAACCATTTTTTTCCTCTGTTCTGACCCCACTGCTTCCAAGATGTTGTGATGGCAGGCGGTAGCTGTCAGAGTCAATCCTGGGATTTTGTAGCTTAATGTCCGATTAGTATTCCAAAGTCCTTTGTATATAAGCAGTTAGTCAACATTGCCAAGCACCCTGTACTGTGCTGCTTGTCCTTGGCATATGGGCCAATCAAAATTAGATGAAGCATCCAATCAACACACATCAGAGTGAGTCCTTCAGTGTTTAAGTGTCCATGTCATGGCATGGATTAATTTGATTTATAATCCTAGGTGTGAGCATGGATTTCATTCTAAAGCCGTGAGGCCAAGGGCACAATGATGCTCCAATTCTTGTCTTTAGTAACTTGGCTCCAAGTCTCCAAGGAGAGAAAGTTGGGAAGGCAGTCGGATACTCACCACCCCCTCACAGTGGCATGAAGAGGCAGACAGAGAGAGCAGCATAGCTGGGTAGAAGACAAAGACAAGGTGTCTGATCAGTGTAAGCTGTCACCAAGTTCCACTCTTCACACGTCCTGTTCCAGCTGAAGGCTTGTTTTATTACCACTGTCCTATCTTTTGCTGCCAACTCAGTCTCTCTCATACGGAGCTGCTGGGAATCTCTTTTTTCCTACTGCAAAATGTACATGTGCTATACCAGAGCAAAAACATAAAAAGTGGTTTACTGCACTGTGATCTTCAGCCACATGATCATGGTTTTTAACTGGTCAGCCATGTGGAAGCTTTGAACAAGCTTTGCAGATTTATCAGTACAGTTCAGGTCAGTTTAAAGTCACAACAGAAGTTGTCTTGGGGCACTGTACGAAAACATTCACATACATTATAAAAAGCCAAGCTATCTTTCTAAGGAAGCCACCAGATTGTGTTGAATCTTCACTTCGTCGCAGTCTCCCATCCTGAGCAACACAGTGGCAACAGTGGGAACGAAAAACTCTCTTTTAACAGGAAGAAACCTCCAGCAGAACCAGGACCAGGCTCAGGATGAGTGGCCATCTGCTTTGATCTGCTGGGTTTTGAGAGGACAGGAAAGAGACACAGACAAACACAGAATGACTGGTCCAGGTGTAGTTTTTATAGAAAGAAAGACAAAGAAAAACACATGTTAATGATAGAAATAAATACAGTAGAGCGAGTAAGACAGCAGCAGAGTGAGGAAATGTGGTCAGTTTGTCCTTCAGCTGTCTAAGCCTTTGTCAGCATAACTAAAGGATAGCTGGAGAAACCCAACCCAACCCCAACTCTCATTAGAACTCTGTCAGCAGCATTTTAGATCAACTGAAGACATTTTAAAGAGTGTTTTGGACCCTTAGATAAAAAAAATGGCAATAGTGATAAATGCATGGATCAGTTTTTTTTGCGTCATATTGTGACAAGATGTTTCTAATTTTAGTGATATTACGTAGGTTGAGGAAAGCAGTCCTGGTAACATTTTTAATGCAGGTGTTAAAAGACATCTTGATAAAAAAAAAAAAAAAAATAACACCAAGGTTCTTTACATTAGAACTGGGGGCCAAATTAATGCCATCCAGAGGAAGCGAAGAGCTGATAAGTTTGTTCCTAAGATGCTCCAGTCTAGAAACCACGATCTGTCTTGTCTGAGTTTAAAAGCTGAAAATTAAGAGTCATCCTGGTTTTTATGTCTTTAAGACATACTTGTAATCTAAGTAACTAATTGGATTCATTGGGTTTCATAGATAAATATAACAGAGTATCATCAGCATAACAATTAGATTTTATACTATGTTGTCTAATAACTTTACCTAATGGAAGCATATATAAAGTAAAGAGTATTAGTTCAAGAACTGAACCCTGAGAAACTCCACGACAACCTTTGGTGTATGAAGAAGATTTTTTATTATTGACATACTGTAATCTATGAAAAAAAAGAAATGATTTAAACCATTTTCGAGCTTTTCCTTCAATTCCAATATCATGTTTAAGCCTCTGTAATATTGTGATCAATTGTATCAAATGCAGCACTGAGATCTAACAGGACAAGTATGAACACAAGTCCACTGTGTAACAAGAGAAGTAAGGACACAAGTCCACTGTCTGAGGCCATATGAATATCATTAGTAACTTTAACCATCACTGTTTCTGTGCTGACCTCTAAACACTGACTGAAACACCTCAAAAAGATTATTTCTGCCCAGATGTTCGCACAATTGACTTGCAACTATTTTTTCAAGAGTTTTTGAGATGAATGGGAGATTAGACATAGCTCTATAATTGGCCAGAACTCATGAATCAAGATTGGGTTTTATAAGTAAAGGTTTAATTACAGCAATCTTAAAGCTCTTTGGTACATAACCTTTCATCAGAGACAAATTAAGCAGATCCAAAATGGGGATATTAATTGGGGGAAATGCACTGCTCAAAAAATAAAGGGAACACTCAAATAACACATCCTAGATCTGAATGAATGAAATATTATCATTGAATACTTTGTTCTGTACAAAGTTGATTGTGCTGACAACAAAATCACACAAAAATCATCAATGGAAATCAAATTTATTAACCTATAGAGGCCTGGATTTGGAGTCACGCACAAAATTCAAGTGGAAAAACACTACAGGCTGATCCAACTTTGATGTAATGTCCTTAAAACACATCATAATGAGGCTCAGTATTGTGTGTGGCCTCCGCGTGCCTGTGTGACCTCCCTACAATGCCTGGGCATGCTCCTGATGAGTTGGTCTTCTGAGTGATCTCCTCCCATCTGGTAGATGGAGCGAGACACGATGTCCCAGATGTGCTTAATCGGATTCAGGTCTGGGGAACGAGAGTGCCAGTCCATAGCTTCAATGCCTTCATCTTCCAGGAACTGCTGACACACTCCAGCCACATGAGGTCTAGCATTGACCTGCATGAGGAGGAACCCACAGCCAACCTCACCAGCATATGGTCTCACAAGGGGTCTGAGGATCTCATCTCGGTACCTAATGGCAGTCGTGCTACCTCTGGTGAGCACATGGAGGACTGTGCAGCCCTCCAAAGAAATGCCATCCCACACTATTACTGACCCACTTCCAAACCGGTCATGCTGAAGGATGTTGTAGGCAGCAGATCACTCTCCACAGCGTCTCCAGACTCTGTCACTTCTGTCACATGTGCTCAGTGTGAACCTGCTTTCATCTGTGAAGAGCACAGGGCGCCAGTGGTGAATTTTCCAATCCTGGTGTTCTCTGGTAAATGCCAAGCGTCCTGCACGGTGCTGGGCTGTGAGCACAACCCCCATCTGTGGACGTCGGGCCCTCATACCATCCTCATGGAGTTGGTTTCTAACCATTTGTGCAGACACGTGCACATTTGTGACCTGCTGGAAGTCATTTTGCAGGGCTCTGGCAGTGCTCTTCGCACAAAGGCGGAGGTAGCAGTCCTGCTGCTGGGTTGTTGCCCTCCTTCGGCCTCCTCCACGTCTCCTGGTGTACTGGCCTGTCTCCTGGTAGCGCCTCCAGCCTCTGGACACTACGCTGACAGACACGGCAAACCTTCTTGCCACAGCTCGCATTGATGTGCCATCCTGGATGAGCTGCACTACCTGAGCCACTTGTGTTGTAGAGTCCGTCTCATGCTACCACGAGTGTGAAAGCACCACCAACATTCAAAAGTGACCAAAACATCAGCCAGAAAGCAAAGGTACTGAGAAGTGGTCTGTGGTCCCCACCTGTAGAACCACTGCTTTATTAAGTGTCTTGCTAATTACCAATAATTTCTACCTGTTGTCTATTCCATTTGCACAACAGCATGTGAAATTGATTGCCAATCAGTGTTGCTTCCTAAGTGGACAGTTTGCTTTCACAGAAGTTTACTTTGAGTTATACTGTGTTCCCTTTATTTTTTTGAGCAGTGTACCTCTTTGAACAGTGTGGTTGGGATGGGATCTAGCAGACATGTTGATGGTTTGGATGAAGCTATTATTTTTGACAATTGGAAAGCTCAACAGGACAAAAACAGTCCAAACACAAATCAGGTTCTAGTGACACTTCTAAAACAGACAGGAAATCAGAGGCAATAGTACAAAGGATGGTTTGAATTTTTCCTGTAATTGAAATAATTTTATAACAACTTTCATGAAGTCATCACTACTTAAAGTTATACGGATACATAGCTCAACAGAGATGAGACTTTTCATTAGTCAAGCTACAGTACTAAACAGAAACCTAGGGTTGTTCTTATTCCCTTCTATTAAAGATGAATGATATACTGTTCTACCTTCACAAAGGACTTTCTTGTAGGTTAGCAGGCTATCTCTCCAGGTTAAATAGAATTTTTCCATGTTAGTGGAGCACCTTTTTCTTTCCAACTTTCCAGATGCCTGTTTTAAAGTACGTAATTCTGAATTAAACCAAGGATTTAGCTTCCTCTGACTGATCACTTTCTTTTTCAGAGGAGCAATTTTATCAAGTGATGTCTGCACTGAAGTTGTAAAACAAGTTGTCAACAAGATAATCTAAGTTGCTGCTCTCTGTTGCATTACTCTGCAAGATAAAATAATAGAAAAGATTCTTTAAATTCGATTACAGCGTTCTCTGATAAACATCTACTATAATGAAATTTACTGTGTGGTTGTGTAATCAGTCAGTGTAAACTCAAACATTAAAAAATGGTCAGACTGAACAGGATTGTGAGGATGTATTATTAAGAATTCAGACAAAACTTGAGAATAAAGGCCTGGTGGACAATATATAAACAAGTAAAAGTGTTTTTTCTGATTTCCATTTTGAATGAAAAAGACTGAGGGTGAAAGACTCAAAAGAATTATGACTAATTACTGGTTTAGCATTAATCAATAATCCTGACTGAAAAATAGCAGCTACTCCTCCACCTCGACCTGTTGTTCTAGGAACATGAAAATTTAGATAATTAACAGGAGTGGATTTATTTATACTAACAAAATCCTCCTGTTGTAGCCAGGTTTCTGGAAGTCAAAATAAATCAGTTTGATGATCAGTTATCAAATCATTAACTAACAGAGGCTTAGAGGAAAAAGATCTCATGTTCAGTAATCCACATTTAATGATTTTACTTTTCTGTTTTGGTAAAGTAACTGTTTATTTTAATAAGATTTTTATGATTTATTTTTCTGGAGCTGATTTTTGGTTTATTTAATTTGGGCCATAGGTGAGCTGACACTGTTTCAGTGGGGGTTTGGGTGGGTGACAATTGTGCAGTCTTGTCTTAGTTTTTTTCATTTTTCGAAAGCTAAAGCTGTGAGAAGAAAAATCCCTAACAAATACATTTAGTGTGTACTAGTCTTATGCCATTACCAGTACAAACAGAGTGACTTTATCAGCATTTGGCTCATTGCACGTAAGTAATATAAGAGAACAGCAGCTGGCAGATAGACAGATGGGACTGCTGCCAGGCTGAAAACGACAACAACAAAAAATAAGCACAAATGAAGCAGATATCCCTAAAAACCAGACGGTGATGGACTTGAACTATAGACAGGAGTGCTCTCTCCTAAGGTAGTTGGTGCTACTCCAGTAAACTGTGGAGGAAGGTGAAAGAGAGCAGCACTGCTCTGGTGGAGGCTGGCACCCTTTCTTTATAGGCTCCGTCTTCTCCTCTCATCACCAGCCTCAGTGTCAGGGCTCATCTCATGTCTTTTTAAAAAATCTTTGTTCCTTTTTACATTTCTGCTATTTGTAGCTTCTTTTTAGGTCATGTGAAGAAAAACAATCTTTTTTGGTTCTTTCAGCTTGACAGATATCTATAGCTACATGAAGGGAGAGGAAGTATTTGCTGAAACATAAAATAAATACAGTGTTAGTTTGTGTTGACTTTTTTTAAAATGAGAACATTTTTGCTCCAATTCTGACCTATAGCTGCAATAATATGACATGTCATTTAATTTATTTCCCTTTTTTTTGAGTATCTTTACTGTGCAGATTGACTGAAAATGATAATTTGGGCATTTTAAGATTTTCAAACCAAACTTTGCTGTTCCAGACTGACTTTAGATGGCAGCTGTGTCTAATTTGAGCAAAAACAGCTGTAGCAACATGTTCTTCTGCCAAAATTCAAATGATTTCATCCTCAAATAAAAGTGATGTTACACTTCATGGGCTCTGAGAATACAACCTCCACCAAGACCCGATGGCTTATTTCTTTCTTTTTAAGAACATTATCAGATCCCAAACTAGCATTACTAGAGTTGTTGCTTTTTATGCATTACCTCTCTGACAGGTTTCCGTAGCGTCTATGTAATGTTGCTGATAAACAAGTGATGGATATAGATAAACTGTTTTTGTACACCTTAGAAGGGTAACAATGCATAAACACGGAACTACCCATAGTACTGTTTGCCCATTATGCTTCCATTTGCATCACAATTTTTGATTTATTACTTTTTCTATAACTTCAGTAAAACCCATGCAAAAAATGCATCCTAACATCTCTAATTGAGGGCTATGACTTTTGGTAGCAGTACATCATACTGCATGGACAAACTGCAAACAAAAACAATACTGAAAGAACAAACAAAACTGCAAACCCCATGAACAATAGGAGCTCAGCAGACTGAAAGGAAAAAAACAACATCCCTTTTTGGAACTCTATAACTCACACTAACTTTTGAGTGGTCTAAACTCTTCCTATATCCACAGTCTTAACACTTTATATACAGTTTATGCATCAAAACAGGCATTTTGGTTGTCTTTCAAAGACACACTGAAAACTGTGAGTCCTAAGGGCTTAGTTTTCTCCCAAAACCCCCCAGAGTTCAGTGTGTTCGCATCTAAATTCTCATTGACTTCCATTGTGTCTGTGCTCAGAATTTTATTTTCAAAGCTGGAAGTGAATAGTATTTTTAACTTGTCATATCTCCTACATAAAACCCTGTAGACACATAAAAATTCATGTGCAATGACCAGATGGTTGTGGAACCTAAAACTCGTCAACTTTTTCAATAGGACCTCTAGTTTTCACACAGGGACTGTTTGATTGAGGCACAATTTAAACTCTGCATTTCTGTATGCCTGTCTAATAAAGAGTGTCATCAGTGAGTGAGAGACACAGGTGTGTGGTTACCATGGAGACCATAATGAGCAACTGGTAGCAGCTTCAACATTTCTTTTGAACTCGTTTCTCTTTGCATTTTGTGAGCTTAGATTATTACTAAAATAATTCCCAAATTACCTTTGGGAAAAAAAACTGATGTAGAGTAGGCCAGAGTTTCAGGCAGTTGGTGCAATTGGCCCCCCTTAAAATTTTTTTAAATTTTCTAGTTTGAAATTACAATCATAATCATAATCATTTGTGGTTTTATTGTCTCATCTAAGAAAAAGAAGACCTAGCATCTTTTAATGTTTTATGTACTTATTTATTTGGTCTCTTATTTTTCTAGATGATGAAACATGCATGGGACAGCTACAGACAGTATGGCTGGGGTCACAACGAGCTGAAGCCCCTCGCTAAGAAAGGACATTCCACAAATATCTTCGGTAAGTCCAACACAAAGGTGTCTCTGTCTCTGCAGTCTGTGCCCATTGGCACTTTGCTCACACAGTTGTAAATCACACATAGGTGTATGCATGAGTGTACACACACACACGCACACATAGGAATTTCTCTGGTGTACAACGTTTTGAGATAATGCCTCCAGCAGAATTCACACCACTTTGGATAGTGTTGGCAAACGAAAGCACAAGAGCAGTGAAATATACAAGACATCCTGTATTTAAAAACCCATCCACAAATCTATTCACCTATTTTGCGCAAAAAAAAGAAGTATGCAGCAGTAAATATTTTCTTTTTAGGTAACAACAAATTATTTTTGTGAGGATAAATCAATGTATAGTGTTTCCAAAGGCAAAGAGTGATTAGGTTAAATAATTGTGATCTTGACCAACATAAACATGATTATAATTTGTCAGAATCAAGCAGCCATACGCCTCAGTGTTTACAGAATCCTCTGGGGTCGCTGTCAGGTTTCAGTCATGAAGTGTTTCCTGTCTGTAGAGACATCGCTGCTGACAGCGATCTTTTATTTCCTCAGAGGGGGTCAATCCAATACAGCCTCTCATCTGTGAGACTTGGATTTCAGAGGCTGTTTTTTTTATACTCTCCTGCAGCTTTGATGAAACACATCACACAGCTTAAAGTGCACAGGAGTGTTTTTCTTTTTTTTAAAATCTTTTTCAAGTTTCTCCAAGCAGTTTCAGGCTATAAGACTAATGAAGAGCTTAGGGGGCGTGATATGGAAAAAAAAATATATCACCATTTTTATTTATTTTACAGTAAAATCACAATCGTGCTTTTATTATAATTTATACATGATTTTTACAATAACTGTTTTTACTGTTTTGGAAGTTACTGAACAGTGTAACCAAACAATTTCCTTTCATAAAAAGAAAAAATAATATATTATGTAAAATGTATATTATTTAGAACATTTTGAACATTTTGTGTGAAGCTTTACCTAAAATTAGCATAGTTTTTATTTTATATGACAGAATGTCTTATTACATACATACAGCTACAAAAGCTGCAATAAACTCGCATCATGTTTTTGCTAATGTATTTTTATTTGGACAGGTTAGCTGAACCGATAGCTTAGGTTAGCTCACTCCACTCTTCTGTCATGACTGATTATTTTGGGTCATCACACGTTTTCTTGTGTTTACAGTCAGTTATGTTCTGACAAAATGTACACAACAGTTGTTTATAGATATTCTTCAAAGAATATCTAGACATTATAGATAATCTTTTACTTTAACTTTGTGTTAAATGTGATAACACCTGAATCTCTGCCCTGCAGGCTGCAGAGGACATAGGAGGACATCCCTCAGGCAGATGGATAAAAAAGCCTGTAGCGGACAAAGAAGTCTTGTTCATTGTGATTGCCAAATGTGAAAAGCACTTAGACTGTTAAGAAAAATTCACATATTGATAAATTCCACGTCATTACACATTTTACAGTAACTTACATTTTTAATGTCCAATTGTATGATTTTGTCGAAGTCAACCCACCCCTGTGCTCCTTTGTGCCTCAAAACGAGGTAGTAACAGAGCCAAAACGGTCAACATATGAAAAGGTAGACCGGCTTTGCGGTTGAATAATGTGACAAAGTGATAACGTACGGTTTCGGTGACCTCTCAGCCACAGGATTCGGATGTCAAAACAAAGTACAGATTCATTGTTTTTTTTTGTTTAAAAAAAAGTGTTTTAAATGATGGCAAACTGGGGCAACAGTGAATTTCAGCTGCATTTTGTAGCTATGGAAGACAAATTGCAGCAGTTGTACACTGATTGGAAATATTTTATTGAATGCAAACTGAATCGCTACACTGAGTTCACCTGCCATGTTGTGAGACATGCCACAAAAAAAGGGTCGAGCAACTCATAAAAGCAGCTGATTTTTATTTCCACACCTCTTTTGGTTCCGCCCTGCTTGCTTTTCTGAACGCTCCCATCTGGGCGGATCCATTGGTGTTTTATGAATGGCCAGAGGCACGCTAAAAGACGGACTGGTCCGTGTTCGCGTTTTGCAGAACTGTTTTATGAAAGAGCCTTGTGAAGAGCTGTATCTTCTTTTATATTAACACATTTTACCAGTGGAAGGTTTTCCCATCACAACTCTATCTTACCAAACCTCACACACACACGCCTCATGCATGCACACACACACACATATTGGTAACTGCAAAAGTTAATGAGTTGTACAACCAATGATTACTCTGAGAGTATTCATTAAAGCCCATCCAGAGGTTCATGAGATATTTTGCTGACAGACAGACAGACAAACATGGTCAATTACACGATTGCTCACCTTTCTTGGCAGTGGCCAATTATGATGATTTTTTAGTGTGGTTTTTATTCATGTAAAGATGATGCTTTGGTGCTCGTCATTAGTTATTCTCAACAGGTATTTTATAGATCTCTTGTATGCATTTGGCTTATATTGCTGAATGTGTGTGTGTGTGTTTCTGTAATGTGTGAATGCTTTTTATGAGGCTTTAGTGTAAAATTGGAATGTTCCATCCAGTTAATTGGCTGGAGTTGATAGTTTTCTTTTTATGAGCTGCTGCTAAATGCTAAATGGTTCCTGTTGTTTTGTGTTTACATTTCTTGGTATTGTTGGATTATTTATCTGGGCTGTGACTTTAAGAGTTTTTCCACGTCTGCTCGTTATAACTGATCCTGGGCATCTGATGGTAATTATTCTTAGTTTGACTAGAAAAGATGCGAGGCAACGAGTTGAGCATTAGACTCTTCACAGAACACATTTGCTGTACATTATAGATTAATCTGTCCTGGCTTTCATCTGAATGTCCCTGTATTGGTTGTGTATGCACGTGTTTGTAAACCAGATAAGATGATATCGTTCAGACAAAACTGACTCATGTTGCTGCTACCATAACGATTACTAGCACTTACAGCCTTCACCAGAGATACACACATGCACACACTGTAGGCTGGTTGAACTACAATTTGATATGGTAGTAGCTGAGAGTAACTCACCAAACATACTCTTAGCAAAAAGTGTGACATCTTGCAATATTATAGTAAGCATACTTTCAAGGTTTGACCTAAACAGCTACAATTCCATCATTTCTCAACATGAAGATCAATCTTAGTCTAAAACTGTGGCATGAAAGGCAGTGGTCGATGTGCATTCCTTTAACGAATGATAAGCCTTTAATTACAGAGGCTTTTAAAGCTTTAAGTACTTTGGGACTAAAGGAAAATGTGGAAAGGTATTTCTCCAGCTGAGTTGGTACAAATTTCTCTTCAGACAGACCAGAGCAGCCCAGTCGACCTGCCTCACAAAGGCTCTACAAACACAGCAGTTTGTAAAGAGTTTGTCTTTTCTGAACAGGACCTGCATGCAGTTATATACAGAAAATGTGTTCACTCTTGGCCTTGCTGCTTAGCCTTTATCTGTCCTGAGGAAAAAGGAGAGGCCAGAATGGTAACAAGAGTACTTTAGCTCTCAGTGTGGCACTGGTCTCAGATAACCTTGAGTTCATTGTCTGGCCATGATTTTGTCTTCTGTTTTTCTCTCACTCTCCTTTGCTCTGTGGAGAATGGATAGAGCTGATGCTGAGCACCAATACAATGTAGTCTCGTGATCTTGTAAAGGAAACATAGTTTAGGCTGGGTTAATAGAGCCATGTTGCAAAAACCAATTCGTAAACACTATTAGACAATGTTATACAACCCCTGGCAAAAAGTATGGAATCACCAGTCTTGGATGAGCACTCATTCAGACATTTCATGCTGTAAAACAAACTCAGATCAAAATCATGATACAATAATAAGGTCATTCCAAAGTGCAACTTGTTGGCTTTCAGGAACACTCAAAGAAATGAAGAAAAAACATTGTGGAAGTCAGCGAATGATACTTTTATTGACCAAACACAGGGAAATAAATATGGAATCACTCAATTCTGAGGAAAAAAGTATGGAATCACTCAAATTGGAGTTGGAAAATAAGGACACACCCAGTCTATTTTCTTTCCCTAACTGGACACCTGTCCCAGATTAGATGTGCCCGTTAGTCTGCAGTTAAAAACACCTGCAGTCATGGCACCTTGAAGGGCTGCTGGACGACATGGATTAGTATGTTTTTTCTTTATTTCTTTGAGTGTTCCTGAAAGCCAACAAGTTCCACTTTGGAATGACCTTATTATTGTGTCATGATTTTGATCTGAGTTTGTTTTACAGCATGAAATGTCTGAATGAGTGCTCATCCAAGACTGGTGATTCCATACTTTTTTGCCAGGGGTTGTATGATGAGGACCTAAAAATCCAGCTAACTATTAATGCTGTTTTATAGTTAAGTAGGGCTGCAGCTTTCGAATATTTGAGTTTCAGGTGTTCAATTGAATAAGTTATCAATTCATTGAGTATTCAACGTATACCTGCTGTTTTAGTGGTAAACAAGTACTTTGACAACCCAAAACTTTGTCTTTTTCTTGATCTGGAAATATTTATTTGACACTGAATCAGTTTGAAGGCAGGTGAGCTCATCAGAAATGCAGATTTTTGGCGATGGAAATGTGGAACTCAAGCACTGACATGTTTTAAAAGATGACTGTGTAAATTGGGACTTAAATTCTTCCTGAAGCCTGATTCCCATCAGATCCACCACACTCTTCTGTCTGCAGTGTGCACTGATACAGCTCCTGTTCTACATTCTCCAGTTTGGACCGGATGATTCAGAGCACTCCGGTCTGTCTGTCTCATTCTATTATATCTGAAGTGAATGCTGTTTTAATCTGAAAATATACTGTGTTAATGTGCTTAACTGATTTGGTTTAACTGTAGGTGATTTTTGCTTTTCTTCAGTTTGTTAAAATCCCATATCTTTGTCATCTTTTTTTTTCTCTGATGCTTTCTCCTCGTTCTGTTCTGTCTTGGTCCATCACAGTTAATGTATTGTAACCTGTTGCGTGACAGTTATAACCGTGTCTTGTTAAACACTGTGACAGCTGAGTGGTATGCAGTCACATAGATTAAACAAAGCATTGCTTCAAAGGCTTTTATATTATTTTAATTTACAGTTGAGTTACCGAACGAATCGTTACAGCTCTGGATTTAAGGAATATGGTTGGAGCTCAAAACCATCTGATCACATGCAGTAATGGATTAGAATAAGCATTTGTCCTTCAAGTTGGTGCTATCTTCAGATGTTATTTTGCCCCAGAGAGGTTTTATTACAGCATTTTTGAAAATATAATCTTGTTTTCCCAAAATGTGTGGCAGTCTTTTGGTGAATTTGAGTTTGAGGCCTGCCCTACATAATCTATCTTGCGGCTATTTTTGCTTTTGTGGCTTCCCTGAAAGCCTGCACTGTGTCTACTTGAATCTAAGCTTGCTGCTGGAGAATCTTGGCACTTTTCAGCTGCTCGACTTTCTCCTGCTGGTGCTGTAACATCGCTACAGTAAATGATATCTCGCTGTGCCTCGGGCGTGTTGGAGGTGGAAGGGATGGCGATGATGTAAGGCTAAGATGAGGTTTGGTCACCTGTCTTTCCTGTCAGCTCAGTCAGGAAGAGTTTACTAATTATTTATGGCAGCTGTACCCTCCATTATGAGATTACTTTGGTTGTTTACACATAGAGATGACATGTCAGTGTAAACTCAGTTTTACACAGTCTGCTGTAAGCTATATTTGACTGTCTACAGTGTAGCCTTTTTATTTGTTTCAATGTTTAAACGGCTACATTGTTTATTTAAATGACTCTGACCTCTAAATTCAATCTGCAGCATGGTGTGACAATTTCACCCTAGCTTTTGTCTGCGGATATTAACTACATCACCAATTATGTGTACTAATGTTAAGCTAAATGCAGTGGTGTGCAGTGCCGGGCAATCTTTTACTGTTTGTCATTCCTAATGACATCACCGCACAGGCTCTGTGGAACAACTAGAAAATCATTCCTCTGTATCGTATCAGCAGGACCTTTTGTTGGCTGTTGTAATAACCATCAAGACATGGGGTTTTCTTTCTTCTTCTCAGCATCTGGCTTGTCTTAACATGGTTAGTTCCTAGGTTTGAGAGGCCCATTGGATCTGAGGCGCCCTACTGCGCTGGATAATAGCAGCTCTTTAAGACAATTCTTTGATTAAGTGCCTTTTTTTCCCCTCTTGTTTTAGTTTAGCTGTTTGTTGTGGCACAGTGAATGAAACTAAAGTCATAGCTATAAAATAAGCAGCTGAGTTAATCACACAATTTTATCATTTTCTTGTCTATAAGTTTTTTTTTAGGTTTAGTAGCTAAAAAATGTCTATTTTTGTAGTTTAAGCATGTGGTTGTTTTCAAACAACAGTCATATTTATCATTAAGGTTTCATCAGTCTTTTAAAGTGATCGTGTTCACACATCATTTTGTGTATGTAGTATTTCTCTTTTAATCAGATAAATCTTTAGAAATGACAGAAAATACTGACATGATTGCAATATTAGCTATTTTGTGCAAAAATTCAGTCAGTCTATCCAGTATTAAAAAAAAAGGCATCCTAAAGAGAATTTTATTGAACTGACAAAGAAATGCAGTCATCTCACTAACCTGCTTATTAATTTTTGGTCTTTGCTTGTTTTCACGACAGGACGTTCCATCTAACAGAGCACACAGATCTTTGTCCGTGCTGGGATGGGTTACCTGTTTCGTTTCTCCCACACAGGCAGCCCGGTGCCTGCAATTTTCTTCAGCTTGGCAGACTGCCTGTTCATCCAGTTGTTTGTATCATAGCTGACCTGTGGTGCCACATGCAGTACATCACAATAATAGAGCTGCTCTGTGCCAGTTTAATAAGAAAAACTGTATGTTTCTGATCGAGTTGAAGCTCAGAGACTCATGGTGTCGTTTAGCTGCAGTAACATGTAGTGGACAAAACAGTAGTTTGAGTTTCTTCTGTCCATAAAGAAGAAATTATAATTGGATAAAAGGGTTAGATCATAACCTTGTCATTAATTAATGTAATCATCAAATGGTAATTGTAGCTTATGTCCAAGTTTATTTGGAACTATTGTTACTCTTTAATCTCTGTCATTTTATCAAGCTCATGGTTTTTATTTTAAGCCTGTAATGATTGTGTTCTCAATATGACATGGTGCTGTTCTAACCTGGTCATTTAACACGGTTCTGATATGCCAGGTGTGCTGTGCATTAACTTTGTGAATGAAAACAGTATTAGTTGCTTTTGTGTGTTAGTTAGTTGTTTGTTTTTCACTCTGGTTAGTTGTCATCAAATGGTATCTGAGTGTATTTGTGCGATTGAGCTGTTGCTTGTTTTAAACTAGTGCGCTCTGGCCAGTTTGACAGATTGCATCCTAATGTTTGTTCAGCCAGACTGATTTAAAGTCACATTTTCTCTAGTTTAGATTATTAAAAAAACAAAATATTACAATATTACACTCAAACAGGTCAAATACAAAGATTTAGGTGATTTTTTTCCATTCAGCTGTACATAATTGTACAAGACTATCACCTTAAAACAACGATAGCTAACTAAATACATTAATTAATAATACAAAAAAAAAACTACTAAAACAGAAGGTCTAGTAACATTCCTGGAGGGAAGTACTCCATCCATCCATCCATCCATCCATCCATCCATCCATCCATCCATCCCTGATTTCTTTCAGAGCCCTCTGTGGTCTTCACCTACTGCTTCCTTTCAGATTTAACTTCGTAGGGCTGCAGGGCCAAATTGGGCAGCAGGATACAGGAGAAACTCACCTGCTGTGGACTGCAGCAGGAAGGTTAAAAAATCTGTGAAAGAGTTAAAAAGAATATGTTCTAATTTTGATTTGTTTAAAATGGGCTTTTAGTATCCACAACTTAAATTAAAAAAAAAATCTGTCAATTATGTGACCAGATTGTAACTAGACTAACATCATATAAAGTTATGGCACTCAATAAATGTATGAGAAACTTAAGAACTTCATGCAGCTTTTCAGTTTTTCCTTTACTCCTGTTACTATAACAGCATTTAACTGTCCTCTCAGTACCAGGAGCAGTAGTTTAAGAAAGAGCTTTCTTGCTCATGTTGCTCTTTTTTATGTAGTTTTTCTGTATTAATCTGCCATAACATTATGACCACTGACAGGTGAAGTATCACTGCTCATCATGTTACAACCTGAGAAACCCTGCATCTTGACACTCACATGAATGTTAGTTGCATTTGACACAATGTTAAACTTTTTTTCAGACCAGTCAGACCCCCACATACCAAGAAATCTGCAGCAGCAGTGATTCTTGGTTAATTGAAATGCTCATGTAACCATTCAAATCCTATTTATATTTATTATTAAGTTTTTTATTAACATTGTTGAGTATTTTGCAAATATTTCAACAAAAACCTAACGTACTAAAGAACCAAAAAGTAGAGTATTTTTTTTCTCTCAAATACCATCCTTTTTGTTTCCTGTTCTATATTAACACTCATGCCCATTAAAAACCAAAACCCTGTTTAGTTTGAGTTTATAATCAGTATTTTCCCAGAATTACATCCAGTGTTGGCATTTAGTTTTTCCAAGTTTAACCAAATTTGTCAGTAAAAATTCAGAACTCATTTGATATGATCCAATGTGTTTTGGCTTTTTATTCATGCATATTTTACCCAAGCTTCACCTGTCACTGTTTACGTTTAACTTATTAGTTTAATTTTCTTTCTATTGCTGAAGGGATGCCATCAAAAGAATTTAAATCAGTGCTGACAGCTTTGACATTGGCGTCAGGCCTGGAAACAGGCAATCAGGCTGGAGTTCAGCCAAGGAGCTCATGTTGAGAGGAGGACACAGCCAGACCAGTAACCCTCTGAGGCTGAAGGCGGAACACAGCAGATGTTAAACTTTACTGCAAAATGACTCTGGAACCCGTTATCAGTTAGAGACACTGCTCTGAATCAGCCTGGGGAGTTGATTTGGCCATGTTCATTCCTGCTTGGCTTTCTACAAAACAGACTAAAGTGTCACAGTGAAACTACAGAGGAGAACTTGTTCAGCAGGACAGTCACATACTTTTAAATCTTACACAAAAAGAGGTGAAGTAATGTAGAATCAGTGTCAGCGTTGCCTAGGTTATCGACTGATAGGCAGGTTGTGCTGACAGAAGTGTGACAGCTGAACAAGTACAGTGAATGCTACAACTCGGCAACCAAAAGTAAAAGCTGAATTTGTTTTTTTTTTTAGTTGTTTTTAAAACATCCAAATAACCTGAAGCCAATCAACACGCCCAACCCACTTGGCCAACCAACCATCAAACCACAGTAACATAACATAACCTAACCAACTGCTACTTCCTCCAAAAAACAAACCTATAAGTTGAAAAACAGAGTACTGACATTATCCTGGATCATCCCCAATTTTTGATGTGGTCACCCCCCCCCACACACACACACTCTCCCACTTTTTTCCTTTTTAAATCTGCATTAGATTTTTTGTCACCAGGCAAGCATCCTATATTCACATCACCTTTATTTGGGAAAGTCTTCAGTTACCCAAACAGTTAACACTTCATAAAGTGTGATTTAACAGTGATATAATGTGGAGGAGAAAGAAGAGCAATGTAGGCAGAGAGAGATTCGTGTCCAGAGGATTGTGTTAAGAGTACGAGAGGTCACAACCCTTGCTTCCTACAGCAAAACAAAGGCAGAGGTGCATTCACACAAACACACAGCCAACACTTTATGTAATTTCACACCATTTCTACACTTTATTCTGTGCTCACGTTGTTTCAACCCAAACAAATAAATACAACATACGCAGGTTTACCAAACCCACATGCATCTAAGAAACACCTCAAAGCTCCGTATTGTCCTCCACTCTGTGAGAGCCTCCAGTTTACCACACAGGGAGAACGGGGCCTGAATAATGGCATGATGTTTCTCAGCCTCATGTGAATTCACACCAGAGCGCTCAGGAACCCGTCGCCTAATGAAACTGGCATAGGGGCCGAGAGAGAGGGAGGTGTGAGTGTCGGAGAGAGAGATAATGGAAATGGGAGAGAGAGAGGGTTGTGTGAAATTGTGATGGATGGAGAGGCAATGATAGAGTGAAGTAAGAGTTCAGTTGAAGTAGTTGGAAGGTGTGTGTGGTGTGAATTTAGTCAAAGGAAAAGACAATGAGAGTGTGTTGTAAATTTTTGCCTGTTAGGGTGTGCATGTGAATGAGGCTTAGGTGATAATTCCCCAAATAAACAAAACTCATTCTGGCCGATTTGTTTTGGATAAGCAGTGTCTGGCATCCAAACACCTAGCACTTGGAAGTGCCAATTTAGCTTTTCGTATGATGCAGCCGATGTTGTATAAATGGCTGCACACATCTGACATTCTGGTAAGTAGCTGCAATAGACAGCGACAGAGAAACCACTGCACAGCAAGATAAGGCTGATGGCGGGTAAAGGCAAGCTAAAAGGAGATAAACAGGAAAGAAAATGAGTATTTGTGTGACTGGAATGCTCAAGAAAAAAAAGGAATTAGACTAAAAAACACAGATGGGTAGAGTATCTGTAAATCGGGGCTTGGATGGAGCGATCAAAGAAAGATTAGCAAAAACACAGGCCGACAGTGATGAATGAGAACAAACAGATGGGTAGGTAGAATAAGGAGGGGCTGATGGAAGGACTGTGTGAGTGATGGAGCAGAAAGAAAATGGAGAATTGAGGGTTTTTTTTTTTCTTCAGGTGTCTTCACAAGGTTATTTCCACAATTACAAGAGTGCAGGATTCCTCAAGGTTAGAGAAACCTTTATGTTTGCTGGAGGAATTCAGCTCCAGATAAAAATTCTGTTTTGTACTTAAAATTGAAATTACAATCTGTCTCAGTTAATAAATGAGATATCAGCAGATCTCTGCAGGGAAGCTCTTACATATGACAAGAAATATTCAGGTAAGCATAGTGGTAGAGGAAGAGATTTTATATGCATACAATACTGCAATTAGCAGTTTATATGAGCTCCAAATGTTTTCTAAATACAAACTATTGTCAACATTTGGTCGAAGTCACAAAGTAGAAGTGCTGTTTTGGTTTTTGTTATTATAAATCCTCTCCTCAGGTTATTTATAGTGACATACACATGCCATCTACTTGATGTATAGTTTTATACGCAGCGTCCCCAGAGATCTTTGAGGTTGTGAGATGATTAATGTGGGAGGAAAGACGAAGAAACAAGGTTGATGCATCGCAGATTCAAAGTGAGCTCTACATTAAGGAGCTGCCACATATACCCTTTACTTAAAGAGGGATCTTGGGTAAAGGTTATAAAGACCTACCATTTTACTTGTTGTAGATGGCTCTTTGATTGACCTCAGTATGGAGAAATAGTTTATTACTGACCATACAAATGAGCTAATGGCTAGTCCAAACCCCACCAAGACTAAAGCAACTGACATCTCAAATATTTCACTGGTTCATCCAAACACTATTCCATAAAACTTTACAATGCAGTCACTTTTTAAATGCACACATGTTTAGATAACATTCTGTGGTTAATTTGAAGTACAAATAGCAGCAGCTAGCTATAGCACTTCTGGTGCAGCCTGTAGTTCTAACTGCAAAGAAAATAATACCATTTCTGCAAGAGTAGCTATGTAATGTGAATTTCACAGCAGTGAAATGTTTTATAAAATAGTTTGTATGAATCGCTCTCAAATTTTTGAGATTAGAGGAGTTTTAATATGGCATCAAACCACTTTGTCCTCGGCCCCGCTCAGACTAACGGTTGACTCGTCAGTCTGGTCAGAAATAAACTCAATTTCTTCAAACTGAGGTACAGCCGGTACACTATTAACATTTCCACAGAACCCAATTTTAAAATGCCTAGATTATCCTTTTAAAGACAATATTTTCTTACCCAGGAACTCCTGACGTGCCTGTCTTTTTTCAATGGTGTCACAATGTCATAAGCGCCTGAAGCATTCCTGTAGGTGGAAGCGACAGACGGGAGGCAAATGGGGATTGTGCAGTTCACACGAGGGGCCTCTGTTCCACCAGCAGTGGAGTCAATCTGTCAAGATCCGTCAGGCCGCCAGGGCATCTCGCTATTATCTCCGCCTGCCTGACTGCAGTGTATTTTTAGAGAGATTTAGTGCTTTCCGTCTATGATGAATATAACAGTGCCATTGCCTGCGTGAAGCCAGATGCTCTCGTTTTGAGTGGAGTTGAAGAAGAGGATGGGATGGTGGACAGGCTCAGGAGTTCAAGTGGTGCACGCAGGAGCTGAGAAGAAACCATGAAGGACTTTAAAGACAATGCTGCTGACTTTTACAAACAAATTATATGAGTAATATATGCACTGATCAGATGAGATCTAGCCTCCTCTATAAACCTTTGTTTTGGGAGAAATCCTTCTTCTGTAACTACTATATTTTTCCTAATACGTTTGATGGATTGTATCTAATTTCAGTTTTATTGTGTGTTAACATTTCAGTGAGTATTTTGTCATTCTCTCCAAGCAATGAGTAAATTTCGGCTAGAAAAACCTCCAAGCCCTCGTTTTTGTACGTAGAAGGTGGGCTGGCGATTTGAATAAATAAATAAATTAATCTAATGTGGTTTGTTTTGACTTTTGTTTTGTGCAGGTAATTCCCAACTGGGAGCATCCATTGTGGACGCTTTAGATACACTGTACATTATGGGTCTGCACGAGGAGTTCAAAGACGGCCAAGAGTGGATCGAACAGAATCTGGACTTCAGTGTGGTGAGTAATCTTTGTCAAAAAGCACTGTGGTTTTAATAAATCACACTGGTATTGGAGTGATATTATTGCTTCTAAAGAGGTGGACACCATGCAGTTTGGTTTCCTGACATACAGGAAGTGCATCTTAAAACTAACCTCCAGAAGTTAGCCAATCAGAAGAAAGTTGAGGCTCTTAAAGAAATAAGAGCAACAGGTGTGATAGGGGGAGTTCAGCACTACATACAACCAGAGAAACTTCACGCTGGTTCTGGCATCTCATTAAAAGCCTGTTACTTTTACTTTTTAACACCTTGAAATAAGAAACTGGTCCGTCTCTAGTTTTAGCATAGGTTTATATACATATTTATACAAAGTTGAAATATCCTTTCTACTTCACCATTTTTTCCCCTCAACATGCACTTTTCATCTGGCTTTCTGGTCTGGTCTTCAGGGTGTGGAATTGGCCAGTCTGTTACCAAAGGCTACATGTTCAAAAGCTTCTTTTAAACTACCTAAATTATATCGAGTTGAACTTCTAAATACAAATTTTCTCGAATGTCTGTAGAAACGACTGCCTTTCCCAGCTCTAATACAGTCACAAGTACATTTTTATGATAATTTTTATAACATGGCTGTTTTATTGCAGCGCGACGTAAGAACAAAAGCACTTTTTTCTAGTTATCACTATTTGTATTTATAACCACCAACTAGGTACGGATAAAGCATTTTTGACAAGTACGAGCATGATACAAGTAAAACTCGTCAGTATCCGTGCTCGTCCTGAAGGAAAATCCTCATTGGGTAACTGACGGTTTTCATGATTCTGTGATTGGCCAGCCACAGAGCGCCCACCCCTCCCTACAAACACAAACGTCTCTGCAGTGAAAGCTATGCAACATACATGGTGCATTTGACAAGACAGCTGAAAACGGCTGGTGTTGCGTCGATCACTGCCTGCACTTCGATCTGGGTTTTTTTGTTTTTACCCTCTGCTTTCTCTAAGTTTGGCTGGTGCAATACCACGCCCACTTCCGGGTTGGGCTCCGCCCACTCTGAGTACAGATACGGATACAGATAATTTAGATGGTTGAGCACATACAGATACAGATAGTGGTGTATTTGCTCATCCCTACCACCAACCTTGATATTGTTTGTTTTTTCAGTTCAGTTTTTCCCTCCTTTCTTTGATCGAATATTTCTTTTCTCTCTTCATCACCTTGTCCACCCTTTTTACCCTTTCAATCCTCTTATTACAAGTTTGTTTTTCTTCCTTATCAGTCTCTTTGTTGATTGTACTGTTCTCCAACAACCCCATCTTCATGTTATGTTACGTTTTTATTGATATTTTTCCTCTTTTTGTTGAGTCCTTGTAATCTTCTTGTAACTTCTTTATGTTCCCTGGACTTTGAATGTCTTCATTTTTCATTCATTTTAAATGAACCTCTATCCATCATCAGTCATCATCTGTCTCTTCTTTTTATCCTCTGCCTATTGTTCTTGTCAAATATTCCTTTTTTTCTTTCGCTTTCTTCTCTTCTCTCTCGGTTCTGTCTGTTCTTCACTTTGGCTCAACACATTCAAACCTAACAAGGCTTCACACAATTCATCCTCCCACCTGGCATATACCTTACTCACTTTGTAATGCCGTTTCTCTTCTTTTTTTCCTCTTATCCATCCTTCCAAATTGAAATCTTGGATTTTTTGTTCCCATTTGGTCATACCTTTTTCTTTTGGCCCAAATATCTGACTTCCAGTCTTGTTAGTCTCCCACTTGAGTAAATCTCAGGGCAGAGAGTAGGAAGACAGAGTGGTTCTGACAGTCTGACACTTGGAAGGCTAATTAGACTCAGAATCACTTAGGTCAAACTTTGGATGGAGGAATGGAGGGTAAAATTAGAGTTTGAACAGTGGAAGTCCAAAGTCAAGCTCAGGTAGAGTTTGTTTTCAATCAAAAAACATGACAACATGACAAACATGACATCTTCCAGGGTTCAAGTTTGAGTTATAAATGAATAACAACAGCGGATTTGACACAAACTCTGCTAGTTTGGTGCTTAAGATCAACAAATACTGTTTGTGAAGCTTCAGGAAATGTAAAATGCTTTAAATTCAGACTGCCAGAGCTTTACGGAAACAAAGGAGTTTATTAAAAGCTGCTGAAATGGAATAGGGCAAGAAAACCAATGAAAAAACAAACTTGAGGACAGTAAAGTTACAGATTACATTTAAATAGGAATACAATTTTACAGTTATTAAACCTATATAGAGCTTAAAGTCACCACATTCATCTGATGATGGTAACATTTGTGTTTGCCCTTTTTTTGTAAACACTAAAAATAACAGCAAGAAACTGAGGGGTGACACTGTTCAACAATGTGTAAATTACTTCATTAACCAAATCAAGTTAACATTGTTTTGAGATACAAAGGTACTGACAAATCAAATCTAATATGAGTGGTTTATGGACAACTCATTAAATCCATCCAAGACATTTAGAACTGGGGATGGGCAGTTTAAGCAAGAAACACTCTTCAAATCCATCATCAGTGTGGAGGGGGTGCATGTAATCTGACCGTAGGGCTGAGCTCACCTGCATCCATGCTTTCCTCTTTATAACACTTTCAAAACAAACTACTATAACAGAAAGATGCTGAGGATGCTCTGAGTTGTTTTTCCTATTTATTTCCTTTCACACGAGGGGTAGATGGTAGATCTTGTCACAAAAAGCACAAAAACTGAAAAAGTACTGTCAGGAAACAACTTGGCATGTCACTACCAGGTGTTGGTGAAAAGAAAGAAAGAAAAAAAAAAGAACAGTTCTGATGGTCACGTTAATTTTTTGAATCTGACCATTTTAACTAGCCTTCAAATATTTGAAAACCACTGCTATTCTCTCTTCACAACACTTACTCTGAGCACGAACCAAATGTGCAACTACTTTGCTTAGAACTTTGGCATTAACTGTAAGAGTCACCACTGTTTGTTAGCAAAATATCTTATGAACCACTGAATATATTTTATTGAAACTCTTTGAAAACAATTAGTAGGTGTACATCTAAAACTGATTAACTTTTGAAGTCAGTCCAATTCAAGATGGCTGCTACAGCTCATAGACCTTAGCCAACACAAAGATTGCTATAACGTTCTCAGATTTACAAATACTGAGCTAAAGTTTGGTATGGTAGTAGCCGAGTCATCCTCAACACATACTTTGAGCACTTGCACATCTAGCGAGATCTTGCAATGTAATGAAATTGAACAGAATGTTGTTTACAAGGTTTGACCAAAATGTCTTAGTTTAAAACTGTGGCAATAAAGATTCTGGGTGTCCTAGGCTTTTAATGTAAAATGTTTCAGTATTAGACAAAACTATGATAATGTATTTATGTTATTAAAGTCTGAGATTTCTATCTTTAGTTTAATTTAACACCAAACTTTGAATTTCAGCTTAACGTCACCAGATAAGGTATTGGTCTCACATCATAGTACAGTTCTCAGGTTTGTACAGTTAGTGTAAAGTAGAAATTAGAAACTTGCATTAACATCACTGTTAAAGTTTTTTTATTTTTGTTTTTTCTGCTTTCAGTGAAAATAAGACAAACTCAAAACTATAACAGGTTAGATTACAGTGGCAAACTACCAAAGAGGATTTTGTAATTACTCATTAGAAAACCTTGCAAGACTTTGTTCAGTGAAGGACCTGAAACCAAAAATATAAGAAATGAGTAGAATAGTAGCATGAATGTTTTTAAATCAAAGTGACTTTTCTAGCAATGTGATTTTTAGAATTCCTGTTGGAGCAGCCAGGGTAATAAAATCTCCTCCAGCAATAAACAATATGAGATTTGTGCTTTATGAAAAAGGTGGGGAATTATAAAATGTTAAACAAATGCAATAATAGTGGCAGCAGTAGGAGGCAACGAGGGGAGGAAAAACATGCATATTTGCTCAAGTTGGGTAATAAAATTGAGAGGCAGGAGAAGAGAGCTGCTTTGATTCCACAGGAGGGAGTGGAGAGAGGAGATTACAGAATAGAGCGGGAGGAGAACAGGAGAGGATGAGCTCCTGTTAACAACCCGGAGGAGGAGGAGGGAGGTGTGTCACCCTGCTTTCATTAATGGCTTGGTTTGTACTTGAATGCATTAGAAGAAGGATTCGGGCATTGCTCTCAGCTGCTGGAATATTTATGAAAGGTTAGGCTAGTTTGGGATGAATTTAAGCAGTATGGTCGCGGCATCTATCTGCCTTTTATGAATCAGGTCATTCCCAAGCTGGTGGGGAGCAGTGTTTATCTACCCTGTGCTGGTCTGGTACCATAATATGCAACAACGTTGTTCCCAAACCTGGTCTTTATGAAAATCAACAATTTGTTCAATGTAAAGAATGCAGATGTACCCAGCTTCTAGTCAGTGCTCTGTGCCTTAAATAAAGCCTCAGTTTGGACTTCCATTAGGAGATTAAAGACATCAGTCTTAGTCAGGTTTATTCACTCATCTGTGTTTTCATGAAAGGACTTTCTCCTTTTATTCTTTGTGCCATTCCTGGTAGTATACTCTTAGTCTTTTATATGTCTCTCAGATTTAAATCAATCTGACTGAAACTCTGGATCTACAGATTATACACTTTAAATGACAGGGGTCGGTATTGGAAAAAAAGAAACCTTGATCAGGACATCTCTAGTTTTGATTATGGCTTTGTCCACAGTACTCCGTTAATCATTAAATGTACATCTACAACTGATGGACTTCTGTCAGTCCAATTGAACCCAATCCATTTTGCAGACACTGAGCTCAAATTTGATGTGGTAGTAGCTGAGAGAGGGAGTCGTTCACAACACATACTCTAAGCAAAATTGTATGAGATTAAGCATTCATGGTCTGCCCAAAACGGTTACAGCTTCATCGTTTTTTATCGTAAGATGATCGCTAATCCTCTGGCATGGAAGGTGGTGGGTGATATGCATTACTTCAAGGAAGACTAGAATTTTTATTTTAAAAAACTGAGATTTCCTGCTGTGCTTGCATGTAAAAATCACATGTAAACTGTTTTTGGTGAGGAAAAATTAGTTTTGAAAATGCATTTGAGAAATGACATAGAAGCTGTGTCACACATTCCCACTATCACTTTATGTCCTAGAAACCAAAGTGACAATGGGGCTGTTTTTACTGATTTTTTTTAAAAATTCTGTCTCACTTTATCTTGATCCTGTCACTATCAAACTATGATTTATAAAGAAAGGGAAAAAACTCTTCAAAAATATATAAAACCATGTAGGTTTTGATTGTTTTTTTCTCCCTTTTATAATAAAGACCTTCATTTATAAACTGCATTTTTATGTTTACTTATCTTATCTTTGTCTAATGTTTAATTTTGTTTGATGATCTGAAACATTTAAGTGTGACAAACAGGCCAAAGAATAAGAAAACAGGAAGGGGGCGAACGCTTTTTCACACCACTGAATCTGCAATATGGCAGACAGGCCCAAAACTTTCAGTTAAAGTTTGTATTACCTTCTCTCTGACCAGGCTGTTAAAGTTATTTGCTTTTTTTTTTAGAGTGCAGATGTTCAACACACACAGCAGTCAATTGGGACCGAAAGCTTTTTAAAAATGAGTCTCAAGTTAAACTTTGTTAGCTTTCACTCCATGCAAAACCAGCAATTGTTTGAACCCTTGAGGGGTAATATCTAAGGTCTTTACTTGTTTGGGTAGAATAAACCATTTCTTATGCTGTTCCCAGTCCACCCTACATCCTCTAACTGCGTAGCTAATGATTGATTAAATATCTGACATGTCAGATTGAGCCGAGCACTGAGTCATTGCTTGACTCTCCAGTGTCCTGATTGGACCCTGACACTGCAGCTTGCCCTCAGATGATGGATGTGTCTGCTGGAGGTCTGCATCCTTCCCCAGGCTCCAAGTTAACAGACTTTATTACCCATCACATTAATCACTCTTGTATAGGCGAGGATTTTGATCAGATGATGCAGCAGCGATTAGGAGACAAATTAACTCTAGCCGTCAAGTTCATTCATAACTAGTTTGATGAGCTGCTTTCCGTTCTGCCGAGGCAGTAGTTTCTTATTTAAACATGGTATTCCAGTTTACTTTGTGAGAACGTCTGCACGAAGAAGCTACGTGTCATTCTGTTATGTTTTTCAGGTTTTTAAAGAGGCTTCGAAAATGGCGTTATGATTACATTCTACGGTTGCCCGTTTAGTTTTCCTGTCACTGCTGAGCTTTTATGGTTTGATAGAGAGAAAGCTGTAATTTTTTACTTAATTAAAAGTGTCCTCTATCTGTCATTCTCCTTCCATTTGTAGCTTTTTACTAAAGGTGATAAACATTTGATAGGGACTTCATCTGCTCTGTTTACTCAGCTTACCTGTTTGCATGGATGATGAGCTATTGCAGAATTTAATATTTTGGCTGAGGTGCAGTGATGAGGTTTTTTCACTTGTCCTTGAACTTGACGGACATTCATCAAATCTTTTAAGTCTGTTCAGTATTTATGAATGAAAGTTAATGGACAACCTGACAAATGGACGTTTGTTACTGAAGGCTATAATAGCAATAATATAGGATATTATCTATAATAGAAGGCTATATGATTTAAAATAATAAATTTGCCCAACACGTGCAGTCGGTGTAACAAAAGGTTTTTCAGGGTTGACGTGTCTCGGCTTGTGTGAGATCGTGACTATACAGTAACCTGAAATTCAGTAGCTCAATATCTCAGTCTGATTGGAACAGGGCCTGTGAATGTGAACAGCAGTTCTTAAGTCTTGCCACAGATTCCCAGTTGGACTTAAGTATGGGCTCCGACTGGGCTTTGATCTAAATCGTTTCATTGCAGCTCTGGATGGATGTTTTGGGTCGTTGTCCCGAGGTAAGATGAACCTCCGTCCCAGTCTCAAGTCTTTCAAGTCTTTTACAACCTCTAACAAGTTCTCTTCCAGAATTGCCTTGTATTTATTTCTGTCTATCTTCACATAAATTCTGACCAGCTTCTCTGTCCCCGCTGAAGAAAAGTGTTCCCACAGCATGATGCTGCTACCAGCATCTTTCAGAGTGGGGATTGTGTGTTCAGAGTGTTGGCGTTCTGTATTTTAATTTCAAAAAAGTTCACTTTTGTTTGTGTCTTCCACATATTTGCCGTGCAACTTCTTTTGGCTTTCTTTCAACAATGGCTTTCTTCTTGCCACTATTCCATAAAGGCCAAGTCTCTGGAGTGTATGACTAATAGTTGTTCCCTTTCAGTCGATTCACTCGGTACAACACATGTACTATGGGATATCACGCCCCCGTGTATCCTGGCTGAAGACACCTTTAATCACGCCTTTAGGCAAATGACGGGATGACGACAAGTGACTGACTTCAGCGGGGACAGAGAAGCTGGTCAGAATTTATGTGAAGATAGATAGAAATAAATACAAGGCAATTCTGAAAGAAAACTTGTTAGAGGTTGTAAAAGACTTGAAAGACTTGAGACTGGGATGGAGGTTCACCTTCCCTCAGGACAACGACCCAAAACATCCATCCAGAGCTGCAATGAAAAATTTAGATCAAAGCCCAGTCGGAGCCCATACTTATGTCCAACTGGGAATCTGTGGCAAGACTTAAGAACTGCTGTTCACAGACACAGATGCTGTTCCAATCAGACTGAAATATTAAGCTACTGTATTTCAACATAATGTTATGCATAACATTAGGAGCATAACAGCTCCTCCAGAGTTACCATGGGGCTTCTCTGCTGCTTCTCAGATTAATGCTCTTCTTGTCCTGTCAGTTCAGGTGGATGGATTAGTCTTGGTAGGGATGCAGTTGTCCCTTTCTCTTTCTGTTTTCAGATAATTGACTAAACAGTTCTCCTTGAGATGAACGCTTTAGATTTTGTTTTATAACCAAGTCCTACTTTATACTTCTCCTCAACTTTTTCCCTGACCTGTCTGGTGTGATCCTTGGTCTTCATCATGCTGTTTGATCACTAATGCTCTGTGACAAACTTCTGAGGTCTTCACAAAACAACTGGATTTATACTGAGATTAAACTACACATGTGGACTCTGTTTACTAATCAGGTGACCTGTGAAGGCAGTTGTTTGCTCTGTGCTTTAGTTTGGGGGGAATCAGAGTTAAAAACAGCAAAAAATCCACGGCACTCTTTTCAAATTTTTATTTTTAAAACCATGTTATTTTTGTTCTACTTCACAAGGATAATCCTCTTTGTGTTGGCCTATCACATAAAATCTATGTAGTGTAGAGTGTTTGAAATATTAACAAAGCATATTTTAAAAGTCAAAATATTAAAATGAAAGGTTTGTTTGTATTGAGAAATAGTTAAGTTTAATGGAGACAAATTGAAAGGGTATGTACGAGTAGGAGTACTGAAAGTTTTTCAGAGATATTTATAGGATTTTTAAAATAGCTGTTCTGTCAGGATCGTATCTTCATTAAAAAAATTAAATCAGAATGTTTGCAACACGTTCACGTTTTTATAATCATGATGTATAATAATTTTAGTAATATATTAATAAATAGAAAGCCTAGCATTTTTTGAAGGAATGCAAATCGTCCACCACCTTTTTGCCAGAGTTTTAAACTGAGATCAATTTATTCTGCAAAGGTACGAAGTTCAAGCTGTTTTGGTCAAGCCTTGTAAAAGATATATGTAACCTCATGTGATATGACGAGATCTCTTGAGCTCTGTCGTTCGTTATCGCCCGTTTGCCCTTGGTGGCAAGCGATAATAAAAGAACAGTTCAGCTATGTGCTCGTTTGTCTCACTATAGATGAAATATGAAATTAGTGGAGTTGAGAGCTGTTCTGCACTGCATTCCCCTCAGACTGTAATCGAAACGATCGACTTGGAGCAGAAATGCATGCGTAATATCTGATGCAAGACTCTGCCGCAAATCCAACCGACAAAATTTTCAGCCATTCTGAGTGTATGTGAAGTCATTTTAACTGAAAGTCTGCTGTACATGCTGGAAGACTCGGGTTGATTTCAGGGGAAAAAAAGGTACACGCTTCTAGAAAATCAGAGGGAAGTGAACTTTGTTTCAGGAGAAATCCACATCTGTTTTTCCAGCGAAGAGGCAAGAATGAAACCTGCTTCAAACAGCCCACAGATCATCAGATGAAGATCTGATGTTCAAATGTAGGACAGATAACCAGACATGAACCATGCTGCTCTGAAAATAAACGTGATAGTTTTGTTCTCTGTTGATTGGAAGAGCATTCTGCTGAAGAATGGGACAGGCCTTAGCAAGAAAACATACTGTATAGATTTATTGTCTTCCAAAAAAAAGTCATAAGCACAAAGAAATGAGCAGATTTCAAGTAGCTGCCCTTAAGATTTTACTGTGATTTTAAAAACCAATTCACATACTCATCTCAGACCAGTGTTGCAGTTTCACAGAGCTGTAGTATCAGAAGGACAACATGACATTTTTCATGTTTTTTTTTTATCACCATGTTTTAGATGTAGCCACTCTTTATCATGAAGTGTCTAATCATATGGTAGACTATTTTTTAACAATTAATTACCAAAAATTAACAAATATTGTTTAAGTTTCAACAAAGCTACAGCCACAAGTGTTCCCGGTAAAGCATTCAGTGCTTTGGTAAAGTTATTAATATTCATTTTGTCAGTGATTTGAAAAAAATCTCTCTTATCTGTGGTTTTGTTGACTACTTTTATTTTTCCCAGGAAGTTCTGCGGCTGCCAGAGCTGCACAGATTGACAGGTTTTAACTAAGGCCGCCATTGTGTTTTGCCAATGCGTCTCTGCAACAGGAGTAGATTAATTTTTTTCTTTTTCATTTTAGAGAAATGTCTTATTTAGGTCATAGTACAGTTATAACATTTTTGATAAACTCCCATCTCACTTCTGCTGCTGATGTTTGGAGTGGAGATGCTAACGTTAGCTCTCTTCCTGTTTTGATACGACTCTGATTGGTCAGGTTATAACAAATTGTCTTGCTTCGAATAAATCATGTGGTGATAAACCTTTTTTGTTTGTTTGTTTTTATTTTTGTGAAATTTTTGGAAAGTAAATATTAGATGTACATCTACAAATGATTAGTTTTTGGAGTCAGCCAATTTGAAGATTTAGCAGTTGCAAAGTTTGGGATGACAGCTACTACTAAATCATGTTTTAGCCTGATATCTTGGTTATAGCCCTTTTTGTGTTTGCTGGGATGGCTCAGCTCTGGCGGCTGTCTTGAGTTGGGTTGACTCCAAAAGTTAATTAGTTGTAGGTGAACAATCAGTGATTACTTTAAGTTTCATTAAAATCTGTCAGTGGTTAATGAGATATTTAACAAACAAAGAACAGGCATGCAAATATTATTACTTTGGCAGCAGGTTATAATGATTAGTTCATTTAACTTTTTGAATTTTTTCTGTCTGTTACGAACATGTAAACAAACTCCCAAGTGAAATTGTACAGCTATTGCTGATTGTTTTATATCAGAAATAATATCCAAAAATATAGATACTCAGAGACTGTAACTTAGTAACTTATGGCTCATTGCTGTGATGGCACAAAGTTTTCATTTGACTGAAACCATTTTGGGTTATGTGCTGCCGTAATCTTTTGCTTATACAGACAGCTTACTTAAATATCCAGTTTAACAAAGGAGAATATCTGTATTTCTATTACCAATGTTGGGGTACTGTCTTTGGGGCACTGAGCTGTTCTAAAATCATATTTGAAAGGTTATAATGATGTACCAGTCCCTCCAGGATTTCGCAGGCATTTTTTGTGATTGTTGCGGGCTAAAATGCCTGATTTTGCGGGGCGTTTTCCTAAAAGTTGCAATGAAAAGTTGCGATTTTTGTTTTTACTAAAATCAATAAAAAACCATAACTTTTAATATATACATCAAAAATACTTGTTTTGTAAGATAATTGCCAACAAACATTGACATTATCAAAAGGTGCTTTATTTGAGAACTTTGATAGCTTCTAAACTGACATTCATGACCATTTCTGGATTGTCCCTGGTCTGCAGCTCTCCTCACATGTTTTGCAG
>NC_051435.1:24233761-24240474 GCF_001649575.2 Kryptolebias marmoratus | reverse complement strand
GTCACATCTCTTCTTCGTGAGTTATTTGGGGTTATTTTGGTTAAAGTTGCGGTGTTTTGGGCAAAGTTGCAAAAAGTTGCGATTTCGCAGGGTTTGCTTGATTTTGCGTTAATAGTTGCGATCGCAACATCGTGAAATCCTGGAGGGTCTGATGTATGTTTGGCAGGGATTTATTTCAAATGCCTGGGGTAGTCTTTTTGAGTAGAAAATAAATCAGACGGCATGCTTTGGATAGCAAAAATAAATAAATAAATCTTAAAAAATCTCATTATTAAAAGTTTTATGTGGACACTTGGAATGACCCAATTCAAAATAATAAAAAAATGAAAAGAATACCTAACAGACTGTAACTTTAATCAAAGTAGATGTTTTTCTTTCTTTCTCATTTTGTGCGCTCTTCTTTTCCCAGAATGCTGAGGTTTCTGTGTTTGAGGTCAACATTCGTTTCATCGGAGGGTTGTTGGCTGCATACTACCTCTCTGGACAAGAAGTAAGTGTTTCTGGGATGTATGTGTTTTGCATTTGCTGAAATTTCTTGAACCCTGACTGTTCTGTCTGAATATCATAGACTTAACAAGAATTAGAGATATCTAGTTTAGATAGCTGATAACAAGAGGGGATATAGTTTTAATACATTTACAATAGGTCTGTTTACATTAAAAAAGAGACAACACGATGCCCCGACTCTACTTGCTACTTATGAAGAGTGTGCATCAGCTTCTGGGTGCTTGTGTTTCAGACGTTCGTGCTTTGTTGCGCTGCAGCCGTGGAAAAAAAAGTTTAGCTTTGCGCAATCAACATTCACCATTTAATGTTTTCGGTTACATGCTCCTAAATATTTCAAAATTTCTTGTTTTGTTTTTTTTTTTCACACCCCTTCCTCGGTTTGTTTTGCCACTGCTCTCTCATCAGTGTTCCTCTTTGTTAGTATGACGGTGTGCCATCTTGGCGAACAGTTAAAACAATACTGTCCCCGGATGTTCCTGTGGAGCATTCCAGTTTTTTTTGTTGTTGTTTGACCGGAGAGTATATTGATGACTCTGTATATGACACAATATTAAAAGTAGACGTCAATTTTGTCAGCTAATTACTGCAGTCTTAGACCACTTGTTCTGTAAGGTATCTGTCCTCTTCTGAGGAGTTGTGGCTGGCATAGGAGACAGTGGAAGGAGTTGTGGAGAAGGTGAAAGGAGATCTTTTTTAATTACTTGGAAGTCATCAAGGGTGCTCTCTCACTCCTAGTTTTTCTTTGGGTCTACTCGACACATCATCACACTTTTTGGCAGCATTTCTGTCACTGTCTTTCGGCTTGAACTTAACAAGATATTGGTCCATGGACTTTTTTTTTCTGCCTGTGCTTCAAAATGTCATGAAAATGTGCCATCCTATTGTCAATGGGTGATGCTGCACACAGGAGCTTTTGTCTCTTTCCCAAATTACACACACCTCTTTGATGGCACTGGAAGTGAGTGCCTCCAAGTACACCACAGGAGAGAGCTCTGTCACCTAAGGCTCACTGTGCTGGCAAAACAACACAAGTGAGATTCGAAGGTTTGTGTCCAAGATGCCCGAACCCCATTCATATTTGGAAAAGTTTGTGTCCAGACAAATTCTGATTTAGAGGGTTGAATGTATTTGACTGTATTGTAATTGGATATTGGTCTTGTTTCTGGTTTTTATCCTTGTAGCTAATTGTTCACATAATACCAAAACTGTCTCAGAAGACTTAAATGACATTTCCTGGTGTACAATTCAAAATCAGTGAGAAATAACAGCTCAGCAAATTACAGATTTCTTCAGTCTTTTTTTTTTTTTTTAAATAGCAGATGATAAAAAACAAAACAAAGAAAAGTTTGGACTTTTATTCACGAATGACTCCCCAGTCTGTTGTAATACCCTGCAGATTTTTGTCAAGCCACTGTGACAAATGCAGTTTTAGAGGGTTGTAATTTTTTAAACTGATACACAAGAGATTTCCTAATTCACTCTAACTATTGGCACAACTTGAAATGCCTCAAACAAAACACCACTTGTACTCTGCGCTTTCTCCTTCTCATCCCCTCGCACAACTCCACCTCCTTCAAACTTACTCATTCATCAGAGCCCTCTCGAGTAAAAACAGAAGCTGTGGGTGGTGGAAAAACGGGGAGATGGAGCGTTGGAGGTTTTTCGCAGGTGAGAGTGATAGAGGGAGCAGAGATCAGGGCGGAGGGATTTGTGCGGTGGGGCCATAAGGTTGAGTGGAGGGTGTTTGGAGGTGAACGTAACGGGACAAAAAAATGAGAGAATGACAAATGGCTGAGGGGGAGATAAATCTGAGTGAGACTTATTCTTCACTCTCAAATGACATGTCCTTGAGCAAGGCAGTTATCCCTCCCTGCTGCTCCAGCCAACCAGCAGCAGAAAATATGTCTGTAACTTGTTTTTTCTCTGAGGAAAGAAGTGGGGGCAGGGGGGTGACCAACAAAACAAAGAATTCAAGTTCGTTTTGCTTTAAATAACATCAATAAATTTATCATTTGAAAAATATCAAAAAGAGACACATTTGCATAAAAAATAGTTTTAAACCTTGAATGTTAAAAAAACAAAATGACTGGACTTCTATTGTGTAGTTAAAGGCAATTCACTTCCCATTCGAGATGTTTTCTCAGTTCAGTGTGGCATTCCAAGCTTTGAAACTGAGATGTTATGTAAACTAGATGAACATGCAGGTTAAACTCAGTCCTCACAATGGAGGGTTGTTAGGGTCATTGTTTGCCTGGCTGAAAAACAAGATTCTTTGTTCACATGAATGATGACTGTGTTGGAGTGAAACTGACTGGGTATCAGGCTTAATGCTCCATTCTTGGTTTTAGGAAGCTGAAATTTGAGACCTCCACCTCTGTTTAAAGTTTGTTTTTACTTGTTTGGCATAAATGGCCTTCTTCACCGCCCTCTCAAGCTACCTGTCTTTGTCCAAAGTATAAACATTTTGGTCTTCAAAAGAGTGTCCCTTATCGTTGAGGTGTTGGTTCACCGTTGAGTCTTGTCTGTTGTGTTTGAAATGTACCAGGATGTAGTGTTTGTAGAAAATCTTTCAGTTTCTCAGATGCTCCAGCAAATATAGGATAGCAATGTTTTTGTGTTTGTTTTTCTTGTGCTCCCTGCTCAGTGGTATGTTCTTTAGATTACCTCATTGACTTGGCTAAAGCTTGGTAGGATACCCCCATGTTTATAGAACTTTTTTGATGTAGATGGAAACCATCTATATCAGAAGAGAGAAACCAACTTTAAACAGCAGCGGATGTCTCAAATTTCAGCTTTCAAAAACCTACAGTGGAGTGTTAAGCCTGTTACCCAGTCAGTTTCACTCTAATCAACACCTTCATTCATGTGGACAAAGCATACCATTTGTGAGCCAGGCAAACAAAAACCCTAACTACCCTCCATTGTGAGGACGGTGAGTTTAATCTGCATGTGAATCTGAATATCTCTGCTAAAAAGCTTGAACTCCACACTCTGTTTGTTTTAAATTAGCAAAGTTTCTTGGATAGAAAGCAAAACGTCTTCAGCTAAAAAATAGAAGACCAGTCGTTTTGTTTGTTTTTTTTCAACTTTGTTATGGGTTTACTATGTCCTGGATCACTGACAGTCTACACCAGTACAACTTGGATGATTTATTTACAAAATGTGCAGCTTTTCACACTGCAGTGTATTCTTCAGGGCTTCTCAAAGAACATTTCCAAAGCCTTTTGGTACAAAAAAAAAAAGATTTTTCTTTTTTGAGTATTTTGAATTTTGTCTACTTTTGCCTGTGTTATTATCAACCATGCAGTTTTTAATGTTCAAGTCATTTTAGAGCTGAGGAAGTCCATAAATAAGTGTTTTCAAACAGAATAACCCTCATAAAGTGAATGTTCACTAGTCAAAATCCAATTATAGTGATAAAACCAAAGCTTGACGCTAGAAGAGTGGTTTTGCTTTTACACAACTGTTATGTTCAAAATGGTGATATTTTTTAAATTATAGCATAGGTAGTCCTTTGCACAGTATAAAAAACATTTAAGTTTTCTTTATTTTTTCACTATTTAAAAAAATAGTAATTTCTTTTATTTGCCAGACTGACTGATTTCTGCCTTAAAATGACTTTATTTCAGCTCATGTAGTGATTTAATACAATTTATTTTTCCTCTTTGATCATTGATTTTACATTTATCACAGTACAGTTACATCACAGTATGGTTCCAAATATAAGCAAGCTTAGCGCATCCAAATAGTCCAAATCTTGTTTATATATAAACCTGTGTGGAATTGAAATTACAATCACTTACAAATGACATTCTTTCAGAGATAACACTGTGAGGGTTTCTGCAGAAATTAGAACACATTCTGACATCTGAACTATATTATTTTGATGGTTTCATGGTTCGGAGCCATTAGAGTTGCATTTTGTTGAGTTATCAGTTAATAAGCTTAATTACTTAACACATGCAATATGAGCAAAATGATCGGTGACTTCACAGAACCCAGTGTTTGAGCAAAGACTGAAGATTTTAACTTGTAAAACCCCTCAACAGCTGAACAGTGTTCTGACAGTTGAGTTGTTTTACAGCTTAACTGTAAACATAAGATCAGCACTGTGTTTTTTTTAGGTGAAAACAATGCAACATAATGCTGTTCTGTGATTAACGGCACATTAGAGCTTTTTTAACTTGGAAGATTCTAAATTGAAGCCACAAACTGTGATGAAAGAAAAAAAAAAAGTTTTCAAGTCCAACAACCACTTCAGCATAGTTAAAATATTATTTAGAAGCCATTATATATTTTACTGAAGTAAAGTAAATACAATTGTAATGTCTTTTGTCCTGAGATGTTAGGCTTTTTGGCACTGTAGCGAACATAACACAATCAATAACATAAGACATAATGGTTGGGATTTAATCTTAACATATTCTTTTGTTGTTGTTATTTCAAGAGCAGCAGTTTGTATCAAGTCCATTCCTGTCCAGAAAGTTGTCACTTAGTTTCAAGTTTCTTTCAGAAGAATAAAGTGTAATTTTAGATTTTCATTATATTTAGTTTAAGTTGTTGTCCAGCACAAAAATGTTAGCCAGAGCAAGTGAAGCAATAACCAGTCTGCTTGAGCTGGCCTCTGTCTTAATTGGACAGGAATCTTCCACCTCTTAGTGTTGAATGTGTGCAGAATGACCTCGGTATGACAGCTGGCTGCTTCCAGGATCTTTTATCCTCAGTAGTAGTAATCTACCAAGTGTGGTTGAAAGCGTCCTTCAGTAGTTCGTCAGAGATTTAAAGTTGTTGTTGTTTTTGACTTTGGTTGCTTTTTCACTCATATTTCTTTCCTTTTTTTTGGTCTTAATCAAGACCATTATAACAAATTACAAGAAGGTCTGGCACTTTTGGAGCAAAGTTTAATTAAACTTGTATTTCTTTTATCATCATTGCCTTTACAGGGTAATGATGTACATTAATTGATCTCAGGAAGTGCCAGACTGTAAGCTGTAAACCTAAATGTGATCCTCGGCTTCAGGCAGAATCAGACTTAACATTTTTAGTTCTTTGATATATGAGTCTAATAACATGAAAACATGAGAGATGAACACAGTTTTTGGAGTTGCAAGAACCAACTGTTTTCGAGAGGCTTCTTGGCTCATGTAAAGGTTTGAAATTTCTCCAGAAGTCACCCACACAAGCTCCAGTTTCCTTAGTCGACCACCATCTGCATATTTCACCTTTGGCCTCTTCACTCATTTGTATGTGGGGCTGCTCATCAGTAAATGTCTCAAGAATTTCACAGCTTCTTGTCAGGTTGGGCACATTCTCAAAGCTGCAATCACCTCCCTCAGAAAGGTGAACTGATAAAACATTAGTCTGTGCAGATGAGGCGTTCAGAAGAAGGACAACTACAGAAAGCAAAAAGATTGATGAAAGAATAAATGGATGTAGAGACAGAAATGTAGACAAAACAAGAAAAGCTGAGGAAGAATAGAGAAGATGTGGGGATCTGCAATTTGGTGGTGAAGGTCTTGAAGAGTCGAAACAGAGCAGCAGTGATGGATCGTGTTTACTTCTCTGTCGCCATGTTTTTCCTTTAAGTCTCTTTCTGTTTCTGTCTGCTTTAACAGGCTCACCAATTTTCCTCCTGCATTTTTGCTTTATTTTTGCTATTTTTATGTTCATCTTTCCACCTTTTCAGTATCATTGTGGCAACTATTGACTCTTTCTTTACTTAATGATGTCCAGACATTTGTTTATATCCCATGTCTTTTTACCTTTAAAGAGTTTTGATCTTCCTACCAAGTCAGATACTGTTATGTTTTGTTTCTTTTTCCCTGATGGAATGATGCACTACCTAAGAGAGTAGGTAAAGGTTAGTTTTTAGAAAAAGCAAAATGTCTTGTGTTTCTATAGACATTTACAAAATACTTTTGGAAACCATTTTTAGTCTGATATTTTGCTAAATTATGACAAAGTTCAATTATCTTTCTAAAAAAGAGCTAAAAGTATAAGACTTGTCTAAATAATATTAATAGACATCCTGTGACAGCAGAAAAAAGGTGGAACTTTTGACCAGGTTTTCATTACAACCTTTCTTCAGTCACAGTTATTGTACTGAAAGGAGCAATTTGTATTCTATTTTTATTTACAAGTCAAAATTTTTGAAAGTGAAAAACTAGCTAAACAAATGGAAAAAAAAAAAAAAAAAAAAAAAAAAA
>NC_051435.1:24227565-24233063 GCF_001649575.2 Kryptolebias marmoratus | reverse complement strand
GTGCCTCTGTGCTGTCCTTGAGTCCAGCTTTTTCCAGCCATTGGTAGGATTTCCCGATATCAGCCACTTCAGTTATTTGTCGGTGGTACATCCCATGTAAGGGCTTGTCCTCCCATGATGGTACTTCCAGCACCTCGTCCTCTGTTCCCGATTGTCTGAGACATTCGCTGAGTACATTGTCTGTTGAGGCCTTGTCCTTGATGTATTTATGGATCTTGGATGTGTATATATATATTTAAAGCACAAAAAGACAGTGGTTAATTTATTTGCCTAACCCTACTGTGAACATATTAATTTTTCCAAGTCAAAGCATCAGCTTTGGTTTGTATTTACTTTGGTTCATTTTTTTTTATTCAAGCATCAACATTTGTTTAGTTCTCATCATTGTAACCAAAGATGATATATTTGAATTGCATATGTAAGCATGATAACTCCTATTGTAGCGACTGTGGGGAAGGGGCAGCATCTCTGCGTTTATCCAACAGCAGGGCATATTTTTTCAGTGAACACATTAAATGTCAAGTAAACACTAAAGAAATAGAAATAAATGAGAATTTAGTATTGATACAGCTGTCTAAAAGCACTGTAGTGTTTTGGGAATCCTAAAGATTTTTCACCTCTAGTGTTTAACCCTAACCTATTCTCTAATACAGTATGTTATAGACATGGAAGTAGTGCAAGTGTGAATAGCTGCAGGTTCTTTCTCACAGTCAGTCTATAAAAATAAGATGTTGTGTTCTTGAAAGCTTAAAGAAGGTGCTTCTGTCTTTGTTATATGTAGACCTGAAGAAAATGCAATAATTAGTTTTGCAGAAACAAGTTTGTTCTCAGATGTCTGTAAATATGCTGTGGATTTTGTTCTTACCACAGAACAAATCTCAATCTTTTGTGTATGTGGGTTTTAAGAAGAAAAAAATCAGAGCAATAAGTGCTTTTCATTTTCCTTCCTGGTGTTTATTCTCCTGATGGAAAATGTGCAAGCATATTTTTATCATTACTCTTACTGGGGCAGCTGTGGATCAGCGGTTAGAGCAGTCGTTCTCCAATGAGAGAGTTGAAGGGTTTGATTCCTGGCAGCAGTTGCATGTTGAAGTGTCCCTAGGCACTGAACCCCTTTTTACTGAACCTCTCTTTGCCTCCAGTGTGTGCCCCATTGTTGTATAAAAAGAGTTTAAAGCACTGGTTAGACTCTACAAAGCTAATCTGAATAAATAATTTTTTAGAGATCAGTGCTGTATGAATGTGTGTGTAGATGAGTAAATGAGGGCAGAGATTATGTTGTAAAGCGCTATGAGAGGTCTGGTTGGCTAGAGAGGCGCTGTACACGTACAGTCCATTTACCATTTACTAAACGATTTCTCCTTTTTTTTTGCCAGAAGTGCAATTTAAACCTTCATGTGTTTTAAGATTTTAAACTGCAGACAGGTAATCTTGCTAACTGGCTTATACTATATATATATATGTGTGTGTGTGTGTGTGTAGATGTAGATGTGCTATGTAAAGCTTTGGAATCTTACATGCTGTTTACTGAGAGAAGACGTGTTTAGAAATTGTCTTTCATTAAGTAAAAAAAAGCTAAAATCAAAAGCAACAGTCATATTGTCCTGGACTCAAAAAAGAGAAAGGTAAATGAGAACATAAATGTGATCCAGAAAAATTCAAACTAGAAATTAGGGCAGGTGCTGAAGCAGGAATCAAGGATAGGAAGGAAAGTGTGACAGGAACAAGTCAAATGAGGAGCAGCAGATTGCAACAACAAGGTCAGGGGGGAGCAAACCAAGCTCTGTAATGTTGAATAATGAGAGAGTGGAGCATCTAAAAGAAAAGCTCAGACTCTGCAGGCATAAACACCGCATCACAGCTACCTCATGGATGAACAGATGGAGGGAGCGAGCTAAAGAGATCGAGGATGACAGTGAACGAAACATCAGATGAAGCACAGGGTGCTACGGAGACAGAGGGACAGAGATAATGATGACGAGGCCAGAAGAAATAGAAAGGAAGTATGATGAAGGAAGAGCGCAAAAGAAGGAAATCCTACTGGGGCCAAAGACATAGTTGGGGAACCAGAAATGGCTCAGAGGAGTTGGTTTGGTGGTTGCAGAACAAGAAACCTAAGACAAAAAGAAAAGTAAGAAGCAGGGGGAAGTGTTCTAAAATCAGAGGAAAGTTGGTATGCAAGAAGAAAAATAATCATGAAGTCTGGGTGGATAAAATAAAAAAGATTAGGCCCCCTTTACACTGTATGATGACTCCTATTATGACTTAAAGTCTGCCAGAATGTGGATGGTCAAGAAAGGGTCTTCAGGCAAGTATTTAGAAGGCATTGGGCTCCTTGTTGTATGTAATAGGTCCGGTTTTATGCATGCACTACGTACTTTGGTGAAGTAGTGGTGGTTTTCTTTTGTGGCAGCTTATCAGGGTTCAGGGTGGAGTGTGGAGGAACATGGTGGGGGCATACCAGGATGCTGGGTGGAATGTGGAAAGGTGTGGGGGCAGCATAACTATAACGTGGGCCTGTGCACATTGATCCTCCACAATTTGAAGTGGGACTGGCCATTCACTGGCCTCAAGCCTAGGCTACAAGTGTGATATGATCTTCTAACACATAGCTGTGTCCTGGCAAGGAAAAGTATATTTGGCAAGAGCTGAGAGCATAGCAGCATCATAACTGCCTTCACACATTCTCTATAACCTATCAGAATATTCTCACAATTAAGGTTGTGGAGAACAGTGGGGCCATCGTCGAGTGTGAACGGAGCCTGAAGTTGAACAGGATTAGGGTTAGTTGTTATAAATGTCTTGCAAAACTCATCTTTTAAATGTTTCCTTTTTATTCTCTTCCCTATTTTCTGTACCAGCAATGCACTCTCACAGGGTGCTCATCAGGGGCGTCATTAGGTTTTAAGGACAAGGGGGGCTTAGCCCCCAGGGGATGCACAGGATGTGAGCAAACGTAGTGGGCGAGAACAAAATTTCTTTTTGCTTTTCCACATTTTTGGACACATTTAACAGATACCTTACTGTGTAAAAGTTTTAAGCAACCTATTATATTTTTATTCAGAACATCAAACAAGAAGTATGTTTACAGATTTAAGAAGAAAAATGAACATTTTTTTTTTTTTGGTAATTATTTGGTTATTTATTTAAAGTCATATTCTGGCCACATTATATTTAATTTAAAAAAAAAAAAAAAAAAAAAACAGACAAATTATTTAGGGGGGCTTGAAAACATTTTAGGGGGCCTCAGCCCCCCTAAAACAGGCCTAGTGACGCCACTGGTGCTCATCACATTTTTAATTTTTTTTATTCCTGAACTCTTGTGCTTCTCCTCTCAGTCTGCCTGTTCCTGATGGACAATAGATAGTTGAGCTCTAAGCCAGGGACATCCTTTTGCAGGCTGTTTGCTCTCACTAGGGAGCTTTAGTCTCCTTCTGATATTTTGTCACACACTGAGCCCGTCAAACAAATCCAAGGCATCATTCTCCCTCTGACTGAAAGCCGTCGCTCTGCTGCCTAGCAGGAGTTCACTCAGATCCACGCAGGAAAGGTTGGCTTTGTGAATGTGCCACCTTAGCAAACCAAAATGCCACAACCTCTACCCTGAAAATGACTTAAATGGTGTGAACTTGTAAGCAGGTCAGAATCCTGATATTTATACTATGCAAAGATATGCAAGTCAGGGAGTTGTAGGAAAAATGTAAATGTCAGCAGCGCCAGGCTTTCCACTTAGATTTGTGACTGAAGTCAAAATATATACAAATGAGAGCTCATGAATAACATGCTCCTCATTCGTTAGTGTTGATGATGGTCGGTTGAAGTCGCTTGCTCATCCTGGATTTCTCTTCAGCACCTGCTGCTTCTTAGGACACCCATGCTGAAAATAATGAGTTTGTCCGGATTGTGTTGTTACTCACTGCAGTGTTGCAGACACAGTTTGTTCAGCTTGTCTTTTGTGTACCATTTTAACATTATTCTTCATTGTTTTTTGTTTTTTTTATTTGCATCTTTGATAAAAGCGTAATTCATTCAGGTTTATAACTCCTTCAATGGGAACAATATCCCACAAAACTTTGAACCTTTCTATTGAAAATGTTTTCTCATTTTTTGGAGGAGCAAGAAACTTGACATTTATCCCTTTGGAGATATTAAACCTTCACCCTTTTTAAACCACTGACCTTGCCCATTTGTCAAAAAATAATAATAAACAGATCTCCAAGTTTAAAAGGGAGAATAATGCGCAAGTTATCTTGATGTTGGACTTTGAAAATTGTGCATGAAGTTTGAAATATTGAGCTGTTGCAAATAAAATAAAACTGTTTTTTGTTATTCTAAGAAGAGGGTGTGTTCAGTGCCTCAGACGATGCATCTGCTCCTACATGTCTTTTTATGCTGTTTATTTTGCTGCCCCTGTACTGTGTGGCAGGTCACAGGATTTGCATTTACACCAGTCTTTCGATACCTTCAGCTGCTCTCTCTCTGCAGCCTTCACACATATACAATCTTTCTTTTTTTTTTTTGCATTCTGGATCCCTACATTGGTCAGTGTAGATTTCATCTCAAAATTGTGTTGCAGTTAAAATGTAAATCTTTACAAATTTGAATGTATGATATTTTCAGTGTTTACCTGGAAATGTTGTCAACACAACCTGTTAGAAATGACCATTTGTTCTGGATCATGTTTTTTCTTTGGTTTATGAGGTGATAAGATTGATGCTTTTAATTGTAATTTATAGTGCAGTGCATGCAAGCTGATTTCAGTCTAACAAACTTGTTTCTTTGATTATAAAAAGTCAAGTAGTCATAAATATCCTTTTTGGATTGAATTTACCTTGACTTTTTGCTTTTATAATGTACAAACCCAAACATTTTGACATTTTAGAGACTATAGCCCCCTCAACATAGGAAGACAACCCCACAATCCTTTAGAATGTGGCTACTTCACTGGAAATTCGGAAAACCTCATTTAGTGTGAAGGCAGTCATGACATCACTTTGCTCTTAAGACTCACCAAATATGTTTTTTCAGCTAATTTTAGCATTTTCGGGACTCTTCTGCGCCTTCAGTATTCTCTATACGCCCAACCTGGAAGTATAGACGGCCACACAAAGCATCTGTGTGCTAGATCATTCCACTTCAGCATGACATTACCACTTCAGGTTTACATGCGCTAGGTTGTTTCCATGACCATGTCAAGGTTGTTGCCATAAACTAGCCTGAGGCGAGGGGGCCAGTCTTGCTTCAGATTCTTCCACAACCAAGCCACACTGGTGCACGGGTCTCATGTTGTGGATACACTGCCACTAGGGCTGAGCGATATGGAAAAAAAAATCATATATCCTGATATGGACCTTTTAATCAATCAATCAATCAAATTTTATTTGTATAGCACATTTCAGCAGCAAGGCATTTCAAGGTGCTTTACATAATTAAAAAAACAAAATAAAAACAGCACGTGACATTGAATAAACAGTAAGAAAGAGAAAAACATCAAAGAC